>NC_054382.1:135480697-135780697 GCF_017654675.1 Xenopus laevis | reverse complement strand
AGTGTATCACCAGTTGGTCAAGATGGTTACCCAGTCGGGGTTAACCTT
The DNA here is from genome assembly GCF_017654675.1 of Xenopus laevis. Lineage (NCBI taxonomy): Eukaryota > Metazoa > Chordata > Amphibia > Anura > Pipidae > Xenopus > Xenopus laevis. The sequence goes on along the minus strand of NC_054382.1, from coordinate 135,780,649 downwards.
GGACTTCTTGTTTCAGTTATACACGTGTGCCTTGTTCTACAGTTTTATATTGATCAAAAATGTTACTGACCTTATGAAGGTAATAAGGTTTTACAAATTTTGTTACTAAAATTAAGTTATTTCAGCAACCGCAAACTTTTGTGTCTGTTTTCATTTTTAATGTGTGATTGGTTGTGTGCACGAGGACGTGCTTGATTTAACAGGTGTCGAGTGTAAGAAGGTGATTGGGTTGTGTGCATGAAAACGTGTATTGTAAAGTATGTGTAAAGCGAATGTGAGTGTTGTAAAAATGTTGAAGTGATTGGAAGTGTTAAATGCTTTGGAGACTGTAATGTGTAAAATGCACCACAAGGGGGCATGTAAGTGAATGGTAAAGGTTTCATGTGGTGACCTGGGAAAGGCACAAGCAGTGCAGTGAGGACAGTACATGATCGGGGAATGTTATCAGCACATGTACAGTGAATGTTAAGGGGATGGTTAATTAGGGATAGTATATAAAGGGGTGAAACACATTAATGGGTGTTCAGTGGATGCTTCTGAAGAAAAGTAGATAGTGATAGGCTACCGTAAAAGTACTAGGTACTATAGATAGTGAGTGGACCACTAGAATGGGTAGTTAAGACCCCAACGAGGAGTAAGTGGCTTTGCCAGTGAGGGCCGGAGTGTTAGGGGGAACACGAACATCGTGAAGGAGGGGCGCAAGTATAATCCTATGTGGAGTAGCCAGAGGGACATAGGACGTATGCCGGACTGGTAGGACCAGAAGGTGGAAAATTCCTCTCCTAAAAGGTCCGCGGTGCACTGCTGTGGTGTCAGCCCGACTGAAGTAGGAAGGTGGTAAGTCGCCTTGGAAAGGGGTTTTCCTGTGTCTCCAGTGATTCCGTGTGAGGGGTTTGTATGAAGTTATTGCTCTGCAAGGAAGGGAGTAAGTGAAACCTATGGGACTGTGTATGGACTGTATAAAGTTAATGGATATTGGAAGGCATTGCCAATAAAAGTTCTTCATTTTTCTGATTTTACATCGTGTGGATATCCATCATTTAAGTGAAGGTTGGTTGCCATGGGGACAGCGGGGCATTAACCCCTAACCCCCCCTTACATAATTCGGTGTTAACCCCTTCCTACCCTTAACCCCTTCCTACCCTTACAAATATAATATCATGTCTCTCCTATGTTCCTATAAGGAGTTATGGTCATTATATTCTTGGTCCAGTTCCTACTCACAGGAGCTCACACTCACTCAATCTGTGTCCTGCTAGGCCACGCCCCTTACATTCCTGAGGGAGGGGGGAGTGTGCAGTCACCTGATGCCCTGAAATCACTAATAAATTGTCAGCTCTTCTGACTAAACTTTGGATTTACTTAGGAGGACCAATTGCAGTTGGAAGTTATCCCGTTTGTTTCCCCTTGCCTCCAGGACCAGCAATTCTATATCATTGAAGCAAAGTATAGGTTTTCCATGTTTTCCCTTTTATTTTATTAACAGTTTTAGCCTTTTTATAATATTAAAGAAAGCTCTAAATGAACCGAGCCTGAAAGGGTGTAACTGTGAGCCTTAACCCTCTGCGTGCTGAATGGGAACGATAGTCTGTCTGTATGCTGATTGACCATTGGTGTGCTGGAGTACTGGTTGAGTCAGTAGGAACTTACCCTGACTACAGTGAGAGAGTGTTTAATACATTGGTGTAGTGGGAGTTATTACCTGTTAGAGTGGAATAGTCACATTAGGTTTCTATTGCCTGTTAATGATAGATGTGGCAGCGAATGAGTTTTGTGGGTGTTGGTTGGTATTTGGGGTGCTGTTATGCCAGTCTAACCTGTGTGCAAGGTGAGTAAGAGACTGAGTTAGTGACCCCTGATGTAAAAGCCAATGTAACATGTGGCTTCTGGTTCTAATAAAGTTCATTCCAATTCTACTACTGCTTCTGCTGTTGCTACTAATGCCTCATTATTTGGCCAATGTCTTCTGTTTGAGGTCTGTCTTGTTTAATTCTTCTGGTTCTAATAAAGTTCATTCCAATGCTGCTGCACGGCTGCAAATTCAGTCTCACTATTAAGATGCCCGGCTAGTAAGGTGTCTGCAAGTACATAAATGGGGTCTCTGAAGCGACTGCTGCCTCAGTCATCATACAAATAAATTCATCTCTTCAATGTTGTGTTGTATTTATACTTGTATTGAAAGTTTGAATTATGTGAAACGTGCAACCAAAAAAATATATAATGGATTTTCGAGACACCCAATTTAATAGCAGATTCATCAAATTATGTGCCAGCATAGTTGTCTAATTTCTTCTGGTTGGAGTCTGCCAAAGCTCCCAAAAATTATGTCAAAAATGGGCATCAACAATATAAATACCCAATGCCCTTAAACTTGTAGGAGGGCAAAACATGGCAGGACCTGGGGTGATGAACCAGGAGCAGTTGAGGAACCTCATCAGGTACTTGCACAGGTAGGGATATAACAACCCTGCTGGGATAAGAGGCATCCAGGCTCTCTGCCAGACTGAGGTTGAGGCGCAGGCAGTTTGGGGGTGCACAAGTCTGCGAGTGCTCCAGAGAATCTGGAGTGATTTAAAGAGGCGCCACACCAAGTTGGTGGAAGAACTGCGCATGGAGAAGGAAGGTGGAGTTATTTAAAAAGAAAACATAGAATTCTCTTGTTTATTACAATTAAGTAACGACTTGTTTTATAATGCTTTGCTATTTTAAAATTTAAAGTGAATGAATACTTTAATTAGGATTGGAACAGTTGACTTTGACTGATATAATCATTATTTTGCAGACAAGTTAGATAACAAGTAAAGGAGCTGTCAAATGGAGATTTAAACCAATTATAATAGCTGTATTTAAACCGAATAATTAGGTTTCCTTTCTTAACTACAATAAAGCCAATTGAGTCCTATTTATTTTGCTATTTTTGAGCAAGTGTGTGTTTAGGTGAATAGCGTAACATCAGTAACTGTCATATAACTGCAGAGAACAAGTAAATCAAATGGAGATTATCTGCTGCAAAAAAACTATATAAATGGTGTTGCCTGCCCCATACCTGCCAATGCCTTCCTTATAGATGTTCATTTTCCTGTAGTTACAACACGACACCTTATCCTGTATAATTCCTACTGTACAAATGCAATCACTGTGTTACTCAAACTGAAACTCATTCATTGCTGAGTGGATCCAGGATGATAAATCTGAAGATGCTGATGATGCGGCACCACCACCTGACCAGGCACTTAGTGTGGCCAATCAGAATGCCTTTTATAACCACACTGAGCTCCTGGTCACACTGGTCCACCAGGTGAATGTCATGAGGCCGGAGCTACAGGAGGTCGGAGACATGGTCCAGTCATGGGACAATGCTCCTCCTCTACTATCATTTATCTGGTGGCCTAGCACCGTTGTGATATTTTGTACATTATAAAAGTTTTTTTATACCTCTATATTTGGGGTTCATTTTTCATTTAACTAATACTCAGATGGTACTTGAAATTGTTTGGATTCTAATAACACATTAAAATTACATTATAGTATTTCAGAATCATTAAGGATGTAAATAGAAGGTTCATTCACATAAATATATGGTTTATTCATTGCAATTTCATATTGGAATTCTTCCCAATTCTAGTGTCAATTGAGATCGGGGGAAGTGAGTTGGTGAACAAAAAACCTAATTAACTGTGATAATCTTGGAGTTGTGCAGATTATTAATAATATTTCATCTTCCTCACCACTAGTACAACATTTACTGAGTCAGTTTGTACTTAGGGCTTTGCACAATAATATTATGATTAAAGCTGAGCACATCCCTGGAATTATTAACAAAACTGCTGACTCTCTCTCTATGTTACACTTTCATGTATTTTGGGAACTACAAAAGGATGAACACAAGGTGGGAATTCCTTGTACGAATCATCTTTGGACTCTAGTGTTTCCTATTTAATGTCAACATTACAGGATTCAGTGGCTGTTATAACCTGGAGAGACTATTTATCATCCTGGACTGAACGGCAAGGATTAAATATAGTGGAAAGTGATTGGTTAGTACAATTCATAATAGAATTGAAGGGGTAATCTATTACTAGTATTAAAAAGAAAGTGGCAGGGGTTTCATTTTGGGCTAAATTGATGCGGAGGGAGAATTTTTCCAAGGAACCACTAGTCCAGCAAGTACTAAAAGGATTAACTCGCATCAAGGCCAAACCAGACACCAGAAAACCCATTACAGTTATATTATTGAAGAAAATTATTAATATGTTACCAATGTGTATGTTTAAAACATTATTTGTCATTGTTTATTTTGCAGCAATGCGCATAAGTGAAGCGGTTGCTCCAAACAAATTCGCAGTTGGGGGACTTTAGGGAAAGGAGGTTAGAGTTATAGAGGATAAATTACGTATTAATATTCGAGTTTCAAAAACTGATAGAAAAGGTACTATAATTTGGTTAGGACATTTTGCTGACGCTCAGTTGTGCCCATGCAGGAGCTTTCAAGCCTTTTATCAAATGTGTCCACATTTGGATGGTTCTCTCTTTATACACAGGAATGGAAAGTACATCTCTAAATTGCTGGCCATGTGCTTTGAGAAATGAAGTATTCCTAATAAAAAAGTTACTGCTCCGACTATGAAAATCCTTCCAATACACAAAGTATTTCTGCTTCTTTTTAGGGGTCAAGACCAGGACAAAATAATGAGTGAAAGGTGTTGGGGGGTTGGATGGGTCATTAATGGTTGATTCTATAGAAAGCCCTACAGAAATGATTATAGTGAAACGTTTATGAAATCCTTTGCAATATAAGTTCTTAATGGGCACTGGGTATGGACTGAAATTTAAAAAAGCCATTGCTTTATTTAAAAAAGGTTTACATCAACTATTGGAAATGAATAGAAGAAAGTTTATTAAAATGAGAGATTGTAACTGTATTTACTTTTATTGTTGGCAAATAGGCTTGAAGTATGAGCTTTGCTGTCTAGAGATCAACCTTCTGTTAAGATGCCCTTCCCCTAATGTACATTATATTGTGAAGTAAAACGTTACTGGAATGGCCTGAAGACATTATAAAGATATCAATTTAACAAAAGCCATTTAAGAATGCAGGACAGATCTAAGGGCAAATATATTAAAATATGAATTTGACAACATCTATGCTCAGAATAACTGACGGTTTGGCATATAGAGTAAAAGGGGATTTTGGGAAAAAGACCAAACGAAATGTGAATGTAGAAAGGAAATGTAAATTCTAGTGTCATGTCAAAGCAATATAGTGTTGGCATTAATGGGGTTAAAAATAGGAACATTTGGGCTCTGGCTTTATAAAAAAAACAACAAAGAAACTCTTGATTACATATCCCACCAGGGGGCTGTGGAAAGGTGACATCCATATCTGCCTTCTGACACAATTCAGAGCCACATCATTTGGGCAAGGAAGCTGGGCCAGTCCGTTCTTTTTGATCTGTCAATCAAGGATAGGAGCGGGAAATCTGGAACTGCAGGGGGGATAGTTATGAGAATATGAATTATAGGAAAAGGATCAATATCTCCTGTGTCATAAGATTCCCATCCTTATAACTTACATATTGGTTATGAGGAGGTCACATGCTTCCTAATGATACCAAACAGGACCAGTCTATACCGATCAGTTAGGAGGGAGGGTTCCTGGGGGACTGGAACATGAGACCCCCCTCATGTTTGGTATCATTCTGATCGCCCACATATGAATCACAGCATGCCCATATTTTTACAATAATATTAGGTGCTGGCAAGTGCCACTATTATATTGCAGAATCTGGCCTGAAAATAACTACCCCCTACAGGTGCCTAAACCTTTTTAATTACCAGGCTGGGGGACGGGGGTGAAATCATGTGCGGAAGGTTGTGGTGGAAGGGAGGTTTGTGGGTGATCTCTCGGCTCTCAATACCAATAGGAAGAAGCAGCGACAGGTAGAAGTAATGTTTTGCCAAAAGCAACTACTGTAACAGTCACACTCATTGAGGGAGAGCCCGGTGTATCTGATAACAGTAATCACTGAAACAGGCATTGAGCTGTGTGTGTGTGTGTCTGTGTGTGTGTGTCTGTGTGTGTCTGTGTGTGTGTGTGTCTGTGTGTGTCTGTGTGTGTCTGTGTGTGTGTGTGTGTGTGTGTGTGTGTGTGTGTGTGTCTGTGTGTGTGTCTGTGTGTGTGTCTGTGTGTGTGTCTGTGTGTGTGTCTGTGTGTGTGTGTGTGTGTGTGTGTGTGTCTGTGTGTGTGTCTGTGTGTGTGTCTGTGTGTGTCTGTGTGTGTCTGTGTATATAGTCACTAGAGCCAGGTGATTTACAGTCTATTCCAACATCAAGTACAGGCTTTAAGACGGCGATCCTAGAATATTATCATATGTTTCCCCCACTACCACTGTACTAACCAATCACCATTCATTAGAGGAAGTGGAATCATTGACTGAGGTCAAGTAACATCCATAAAACTAATCCTCTACATTCCTTCCCTACTAATGACCCGAAGTCCCTCCTGATCTTGTTTTTAGGATATTACTTCCTAGGCATTTTTTTTTTACTATATTTCAATAAACGCTAAGTTTTAAGTATTCTCATATAGTGGGAACTTCTGATGTATATTGTGGGGTGGTGCAACCACAAGGGTCACTCTCTATATTTGTCCTTGATTATATATATATATATATATATATATATATATATATATATATATATATATATATATATATATATATATATATATATATATATATATATATATATATAACACATTCCTGTGCAATAAAAAGGTGACAGTCTCAGTACCCCATGTCATATAAGGAGGCTCCATATCCCTGGATTGTATTTCCCAACTCTTGTCTCAGAGACACAAAAGGAAATTCCTAAACTTGATTAAGTATCTAGGGTTTTCTTAGTGTTTTATTCCCTTTTATTTTATTTACTAGTTTGTAATTCTTTGTTTACATTTTTTGTAACATTTTTTATTTACATGTACTGTTACTGCAGTAATATTAAATTTAACATTTTAATAAGTTTTGTCCTTGTGATCTAACAAACTCATTGCCCATATGAAAGCTTGTGCCTAAGGGTATTAACTCCACTATAGCTGATTGATAACTTGACAGCAGCTATAAAATGATGGAAACCTCAGTGTCAACCCCCGGCATCATCCAACACAATCATTATACGAGCCTATCAAGGAATACTGGAATATAGAAAGTAGTAAATAGAGAGGTAAGCATTCCTTTAATTGTGCTGCAGAAAACAGAAAGGTTTATTATAGAGCTTGACCCATCCTCTGAAAATCAGAAATTTTTATTAAACACCATGGAAAATATTTTCTATTGAAGCAAGTCTGACCACCCAAATACCTGTTAAATCAATTGGAAAGTTGCATATCCAAAGTACTTTGCAAACAGAGGTCACAACAAAAGACTCCAAAGTTGCCAGTAGCAAAGAGTAAAGTCCTGGATAGGCCAAGTTCTTATTTCCCAAAAATTACACCTTTACTGAACCACCTCCCAATGAAACCAAATCATTTCCCCAGAACAGTCAAATCACTGCTTGGTGTCTCTGTATCTTCTGGGGTCAGAAATCCTGAGGTCCCAACAGATAAAACACGTATTGTTCCTTTATCACAATTCCAAGATGGTACTTTCACACTTCACCAATAACCAGCAAAACTAGACAAGTATTAGTGATAAACCAGACTGGACAAAAGACCAGAAGACCCAGACAATTCAGTTGGACATACAAGACACAGGGCATTGCTGCAAATGTGAAGCTAAAATTTATGGTTTAAGAAAGGATGTGGTGGTCCCCAAGCAAGTGCAGTGATTTTGCAAAGTTTTTCAAGGACACCAGTGAATAGTAGCGATGAGCGAAGTTTTTCACAGTGTTTCACTGTGAAATCGATGCCCATAGACTATAATGGAAAAAAAATTGTCATGCAATTTGTTACGAGCCAAAAATTTGCCTCCCATAAACTTGCAATGCATTTCAGTGAATTTTTGCCATTTCGCAAATTTTCAGTCAGATTTGCCCATTGCTATGGAGCAGTATGTTGCAATGTTTATGGTGAGGTCCCCTAAAATATCATAGAGTTCCCCCTTGTCGTACCAATGATCAAAGTACTTTCTGAAAAACTTCTGCAGCAATTAGGTCTGTGTCTATAACCTCCAGTGCATTTATCTACACATAGTTCCTGCTATACTGCTATATCCATATACTTCTACATATCTATTGCAACTCCTTATTCTGGTAATTCTGCTTATCCATATACTGCTATATCCATATACTGTTACATATATATTGTAACTCCTTATTCTGGTAATTCTGCTTATCCATATACTGCCATATCCATATACTGCTACATATCGATTGCAACTGTTTATTCTGGTAATTCTGCTATATCCATATATTGCTACATATCTATTGCAACTCCTTATTCTGGTAATTCTGCTATATCCCTACTTGTATCTGTTAACCCCAATAACTTTTGTCTGTCAGGCCTATTCTACTTTAGTTCTTTGATAAATCTCTCAAGCTCACATCTGTGTCCCCTCCTCCGTGTACAAGAGATATTTTTATAGCCCAAAATCTGGTTCTGGTGTCTGTAAAACTCTGCCCTTTGCTAGCTATTTAATTGATTCATTGATTAATTAGGCTCTGGTTTTCCCAATCAGCTACATATAAATTCAGACCCAGTATTGGGGATGGCACGAGTGCTAATATTTCCTAAGTGCTTATATTTCACAAGTGCTTAGAAATGACAGTTATACACGGCAGTTGGACAAGGAAAAGGAACATCTGGGATAAGAAGAAAACAGATTTGTTTGTACCTGCCAGTTTGTTACTTCTTACCCCAAACATACTTTATCCTGTATTTCTCCTCCTCTCACTCTCATGCTTCATAAAACATTTTTCACTACCTCCTCCGGCAAATCCCACTTCTATACAAATCTCAGCCTCTCTCCTCTCCTTCCCTCTCCACACATGAAGTTTATAAAGTTCTCTGTTTAGCTATTCCACAAAACTCCTCCTTTTCATACAAACCAAGGACTTATAAATCCCACTGTCACTTAGTCTTTCCTTTCTATTACTGGCAGCTGGGGACATTTCCCCAAACCCTGGCCCTTACCCCATCCCAGTTATATCACGGCCACGAGCTCCTTCTCTCCGGAGCAAATTCACACAGTACAGAACACTTACTCCTATACCCAAAAACCCAGTTAATCTTTCCTGTGCTCTCTGGAATGTCAGATCTGTCTGCAACAAGCTCACCGCTATACACGACCATTTCATTGCCAATTCCTTTAACTACTCGCACTTACTGACACCTGTCTCTCTCCTACTGACACTGCCTCACCTGCTGCCCTGTCCTATGGGGGCCTACACCTTACTCATACTTACTATTACTTACTCATACTTACTCATACTACCAGACCTGCTAACAGACCTGGAGGTGGGGTACGTTTGCTCCTCTCTCCCCGCTCTACTTTTAAAGTTCTTCCACCTGTTCCCTCTTTATCATTCTCCTCATTTGAGTCTCACTGCATTAGGCTCTTTTCTCCTGTTTCACTCTGCATTGCTCTTATATATCCACCACCAGGAGCAACTGCACAATTTCTGGACAACTTTGCTGCCTGGCTTCCTTACTTTCTCTCATCTAACATCCCATCCATCATATTAGGTGACTTTAATATACCCGTTAACAACATTAACAACTCTTCTGTCTCTAAACTTCTTTCACTAACCTCCTCCCTAGGCTTATCTTTGTGCTCAGACTCCCCCTCTCACTCCAATGGTAATGCTCTGGATCTCATATTTACCAGACTCTGTTCAACCTCCAATTTTACTAACTCCCCATTTCCCCTCTCTGATCACAATATGGTCACATTTCAACTCTCACTAACTCCCTCCTCACCCCCTGCTATTCCCCAAACACGTACTTACCGTGACTTGCAAGCTGTAGTCTCATCTCTCTTCTTCCTTTCACTCTCTTCACTCTAATATCTCAGCCATCTCATGTCCTAATGTGGCTACTACTATAGTCCTCTCACCACTGCCCTAAATGAGCTGCTCCTATAAAAACTAAACGTTCTCGACCCAAACCCCTTCAACCGTGACATACTGCTCATACAAAAGCTCCAAAGACATTCACGTGCACTTGAGCGTCGCTGGTGCAAATCCCGTTCAGAGTCAGACTTTTGGAGCTACAAATCCGCCCTGCGCTCCTTTAACACCAGCCTCTTCCAAGCCAAACAAACTTACTTTACTTCACTCATTAACTCCCTTTCTAAAAAACCAGCACAACTTTTCTCCACCTTTAACCCTCTCCTTTCCCCTTCTCCACCCCCTCCATGCACATCTGTCTCTGCTCAAGATATTGCTGAGCACTTCAAAAACAAAATTGACACTATCAGAAGGGACATTCCACTACTCAACCCCCCTAGACTTCCACCACCCTCCCTCCACACTCCCCAGTCTCTCCTGTGCTCCTTCACCCCTGTCACTGATGAGGAATCTCAAAGCTTCTGGCCTCTTCTCACCTTACCACCTGCCGCTTGATCCAATTCCCTCAAAACTTCTCCCCAATACCAATCCTTGTCTAATCAAAGCCTTAACTCACCTATTTAATCTTTCCCTCTCAACTGGACTGTTTCCTTCTCAACTAAAACATGCTCTTGTCACCCCCATTCTGAAAAAACCCTCTCTTGATCCCTCCAATCTTGACAACCTCCGACCTATCTCTCTGCTACCTTTCATCTCTAAACTACTTGAGCGCCTAGTCTACAACCGACTAACCTCATTCCTCTCTGACAATAACCTGCTGGACCCCCTACAATCTGGTTTTAAGCCACAACACTCCACTGAAACTGCCCTGACTCGACTAACTAATGATCTTTTAACCGCTAAAGCCAACAATCATTTCTCACTACTAATACTGCTTGATCTTTCAGCCGCATTTGACACTGTAGATCACCCTCTCCTCCTCCAGTCCCTCCAGTCACTTGGCCTTCGTGACACAGCCCTGTCCTGGTTCTCTTCTTACATCACCAATCGTTCCTTCAGTGTCTCCTACAATGGAGTAGCATCTTCAACCAACCTAATTAATGAGTATGTTGCACCTGCCGAGTACCATGTCACACTTTGATAATTCAAGTATTTGAATTTTCAAAATTCGAATTTCCAATTTTGCTTATCTAGCCTTATGGTTAAAGGGTGCATGGAATGCTGGGAAACACTGGATTACTAATAAAAAACCCCACCTGATGCTATTTTAGTTTGAAAGAGTTTTTTTGAAAACAGGATGGCACTAACTCTTCACCCAAGGAGAAATGTCTGAGGACTGGCTTGTTGGTAAGTTGTTATATTTTGTACAAAAAAAAGGGGCTCGAGAAAAGGGTGAAAGGAAGGCCCGAAATGTTGCCTGTTGGTTTCTGACCAATAAACACAACTTTTTCACTGTTGCAACAAAGAGGTTCTGCAGTCATCTATTTTCTAGTATTTGTTTGACCCCTAGCAAGTGTCTCTGGACTGCTCTGGACTCTGCCCAAAGGGGTTCCGGTGAGGTGGTTGAAACACACACATTTCTTCAATTGTTTTATTTTGTACAAAGCCATTTCAAATATTCCTTTGAAGGAGGTATGCATGTATTTAGCCAAGATTTTTGACTATGAAAGGAGAAGGAAAGGCAAAGGATAAATAGGCCTCTAATCAAAGGCTTTTACAAATAGTACTTACACAGCCTTTGAAAATATTAATCTGTTCAATGGACAGTAAGCTGTTGCTCTCAAACGCAGACTGCAGTGGCAGAGTGGGGTGACGTCACGATTTGCAGAGGCATCTTGTTTCAGGCTTCCAGAGGCAGCTTCGATGTGCGTCGTGTACAATTAACATCCACTGCGCAAGTACAGTGGGCGCTTCCTTTCCTCAAGCCATGATGATGCGCATAGTAATTAGCATATGCGATCGTCATCATTGACCCCGCAGCACACGCCCCCTGACCAATCGCCTTACAGTGCCAAGTAACTATGGCAACGTTAGATCTTCAGCAAATATTCATTAACCGTTTTTCTCCAGACAGTCAGCATCAAGCGCTTGCGGTGCGCTGCGAGGGGAGAAATATTCACTTTTAGCAGGCGCAGAGCGGTGAGGAACAAAAGCTATCATTATAACATAGCAATATGTAAATATATAAATATATTTTACGCTGAATCTTAAAATTGCACAACTATAATAATATCCTTTGTAACCATACAGGTATCACTTTGTTGGCGTCATCAAGCAATTTTGAAGCATTAATGTTTAATCAATACTTTATTTTTTTTTTAACAATCTTTAAACACAATCTTTAAATTATTATTAATTTAATGATTAATTTCTCCTGATGTTGTGGTTATACAATTAATCAATGGCAAATTAAAATTCATAAAAAAGGTTGGCTAAGTCAGCAATATGCCGAGTATAAATTTAATGTTTGATTAAACTCTCATTACTTGCTGTTAGGATTAATTAATGGATATTTTAAAAAAAAAATTGGTTATTTTTTTCATAAATATATTTAGTACAATACAGATTTTCAAAATAAAATAATTCATCCTTTATTAAAAATATATACACAAATTCAAACATCAATGATGTTCCATAATTGTATTTTTTATTTTTTTTGGTGTATTTGGTAAAATAAATTGTGTATCACTGCCTTCCTAATGTTATCCTATCCTGTCTATACTGTTTATTCAGGCACATCAGTACTGTTTAATCACCTTAGACTGTTCCTTTATTGTTTGCATTCACCATGGTATCTATAGGCTTTAGTAGTAGTAGTGGTGGTAGTAGTGGTAGTAGTAGTGGTAGTAGTAGTGGTAGTGGTAGTAGTAGTGGTAGTAGTAGTAGTAGTACTCTTAGTCAAAGCTTTTCAAAACGTCTAGTGGCTACAACGGCTTTTTATGTTTGTATATTGCTACTTTTTGCTTGTCTGAGGTTTGTTTAGGCTCTTTAGAAATGTAAATAAATAAAACTATGTGGATTGATCGCTGTATCTTTTGACTTAGACATAGTCTGTCTTTTAATCATTTTGATACCGTCTACAGACTAATCTAATTAGTCTATTGTTCCTTGAGTCTATTCATCATTTGTGAATGTTAACTTGACTTAAATTGACCTTGGTGTTATATAAATAATGCACCTATATAATATTTTAATTTATATTTGCCACTTTAAAAAAATTATGCAATGTAAAATCCATAATATTTAATTTGAGCTAAAATCATTTATAGAGCATGCATTTAATATGATTATATTAATTTCATGAAGCCACAATTTGATGTTGTTATAGTAAATCAACTGATTATATTTATTTGATTACCATATAATTTATTAAGATATGTTACACAGGAAGTACATTCTGCATTTCTTTATCTAACTTTGTTATAACTATTTAATTATTTAATTATTACTTAATTTATAAAATGCCCAACAGCGGAGACCACGCCAAAAGCAAAACTCCCAACGCAGAGATTGGAGGGATATGCCTAGCAGCAGCGATGAGGCAAGTTCCTCTCCTTCCCCGCACCATTTTTTAGAACGGGACTCAGAGGAGATAGGGCGGACAACGCAACGCCAGTACAGGAATCCCCGAGCCCCGATACCCCGCGAGGATTATCCCCAGAGGACACGTACCAGCAGGAGGTGAATGACTTATGCATTAACATTTCCTCCCATATTCCTATATCAGCTGAACGTTCTGTGCTGAATAGAGGTCTAGGTTTTGTTCCCTACTATGAGAACGATTATACCAGTTGGGAAATTGAGTTCCTTAAGTATATTAGGAGATTGAAACTCAAAATGCATTTTTTAGGGGAGCCAAAAGTGGATACCGTACAGAAACCTAGTACCCTAAAAAAGCCCAGCACCTTTTCACCACAAATTGATAACCCTTCTATTGTTACATTTGAAAATGTTGTAATCAATGAAGTGTCACATATTTGGGATGCCCATCATAAGCAGGTTAAACGAAACCTTACCAATTCAGAAAAAGAAGCATTATCTACCTTAAAAAATAATAAAGATCTAGCCCAGGCCCAGATGGTTTTTCGGCTCGGTATTACAAATCATTTAAGACTCTCCTCCTACCACACTTACTTGTATTGTTTAATGACATGCTCAAAGGACATTCAATTCCCCCAGAAATGGTACATGCCAATCTTTCATTGATTCCTAAGCCTGGAAAAGACCATTCATCAGTCCAGAACTACCGTCCTATATCAGTGATTAATGTGGATATTAAGTTGTTTTCAAAAATATTAGCTACACGTCTAAACAAATACTTACCAAGTTTAATACACCCGGATCAGACAGGCTTTATTCCTGGCCGGCAAACAACTGATAGCATTCGTAAGTTAATAAACATAATAGCAGATGCGAATACTTCACACTCTCAATTATTAGTATTGATGTTAGATATACAAAAAGCTTTTGATAGCGTTACTTGGCCATATCTTTTCCATGTTCTCCCTAAATTTAACATTTCAGGTCCCTTTTTGGATGCTCTCAGAGTACTATATCAACACCCTATAGCATATATAAAATTTTTAAATCATCAAACTTTGCAAGTACCAATTCACAGGGGGACTCGTCAGGGATGTCCTTTATCCCCTTTACTTTTTGCCTTAGCAATGGAACCATTAGCCCATCTTATCCGCAATAATGTAAACATTACAGGATATATCAAAAATAATCAATCCCATAAGCTGAATCTTTATGCAGATGACCTATGTTTAACTTTAACCAAACCCCTGACGAGTCTCCCTAACTTATTCTCACTCTTAGATACTTTTGCCAAGGTCTCAGGCCTCCGGGTTAACGTTTCAAAAACAGAAGCCCTACCGATTAATATTTCAAAACCTCACCTGAAATTATTGGAACTAAACTTTCCATTTTACTGGCGAACTACTACAGTTGACTATCTTGGGGTTAAAATTACGAAAACATATCAAACGTTATACCCACTTAATTTTCCTACAATGTACAAAAAATTACAACGTTTCTTAACGGACTGGAATGATTTGCACATATCATGGTTTGGACGCATAACAGCAGTGCGAATGATTGTTCTCCCTAAGATACTATATTTATTTAGAGCCCTCCCTATTGCTGTAAAGTCCCAAGATCTTATGCTACTACAGAAGCAAATATGGCAATTCATATGGAAACATAAATACCATAGAATTAATAAAAATGTGTTATATCGCTCACGACTACAAGGCGGTCTTAAGGTCCCCTACATAAGGAATTATTACTGGGCAGCTAGAATTGCACAAATAATACAATGGCATAATGACTCAGGAATGCTCAGATGGGTAGAATTTGAGAATGATTCAATATATCCCTTACAGGTTAGAGCACTACTGTGGTTAACTACGAATAATATACAAAAATACCCTGTTACTAACCCTATTGTTAAATTTCATATGCAACTTTGGAAATTGCTTAAATCAAGATTGTTACCAGCAACTACTAATAGCTACATGCAAGCTCTAGTAGGAAATCCAGATTTCCCCCCAGGGATGGTTCATAGCGATTTTCAATGGTGGGCCTCTCATAACCTAAATAAGCTATATGATTTATTATCCTTACAGGGGTTTAGAACTTGGAACTCATTAAAAGAGTCATTAACAATCCATCCACGAGAGTTTTTACGTTATTCTCAACTTTCCCACTTTTATTTCTCACAATTGCAAAAGAAACCTTCATTGACAGGCTCATTATTTGAAAATCTCTGTAAAAATGCCCTACAAGCTAAAGGTAATATATCCACAATATACTCCATGTTAATTGAGGCTCCATCTTCCTCTTTACCTATGTATATGAAGGCATGGGAAAGGGATTTCAACCTATTATGGACTACTGAAGATTGGTCCAAAGCAATGGAATTCTCTCATAAATTTTCTCCCAATGTTGCTGTAGGGACCCCTACTGGGTAATCTGCCCTGCAGCTTTAAGGCCCCCACCTTTTTTTTCTTAGAGTGATCTGCCAGGAGAGAATGACACTCCCCTGCTACACTGCTATATAGCAAGTGTAGGGAGTGGCCACTTACTCTTTGGCCTGTGGATGGTGATCCAGCTGGGTGAGCTCAGGGGAGCCTGGGCACAGCTAGGCCCAGAAAGGCCCATGTGCTTTGGAAGAAGAAGTCGGGGAGCAGGTAACCCCGTGAATGAGGAACAGATACACTAGGGCAGACTTGTCATAGTCTCTCTAGGAGAGAAAGGCAGAGAGGTGAGAGAGAAAGAGCAGCTGAAGCTCCAACAAGGATTTGCAGTAAGGGAGGAGCTTCCCAGAGGCTCTGTGTGTTGCCTCCAGTCAGGGACCTCAGTGAAGAGGGACTGTAGGGTACAAGCTGCTTCCTGACAACTTCCAGGAGGGAATGTGTGTGATACTGCAAATGCCTAATGGAGACCTTTCCTCTGTGAGAAATGCCTAATGGCTGCAGCTCTGTGTGAGAAATGTGCTATTGCCTCAGCTCCTGTGTGACTACTAAACCTGTGGTTACTTGCCTCGTGTATAGTTACATAAACCGCTTCTGTTTTACTGCAAGAACCTCCTGGTGCCCATCTTTTGTTGTCTGCACAGTAGCCTGGGGGGATGTAGTTGCACTACACCATAGAGGGAACACTTCCACATGGCGAAGGCCCTGACCCTGTTGTGTGAAGTCGCGTGTAACCCCTGCTTCTCCTGCTAGCTGGACAGTTTAACTATTTGTGTGCCATGCAGCCCAAATAGGTGTTACATTTGGCTGCCCAACGTGGGGCTCGATTCCCTAAAACCAGGCTGTGCATTGTTTTGTTCGAATCGTACGAATGGATGTACGAATTTGTCGGAGTGTACGAATGGATCGTACGAATTTTTCGAAGTGGATAAACGGAACGTACGTATTCTTCGAATCGTATGGATTTCCTTCAAAGTATTTGGCCGTGGGTTCGGGCTTGGAGGTTCGCCCCGAATTTCACAAAGGCCTGCGGATGTCAGTTGGATGGGAGGAAGATGGATGTCCCGGATGGAGCCATTTCCTGCTCATGTGTGATCCTGGATCATGGATCTGGAAGAGGAGAACCTGGAGGATGGATTCTTCTGATGTTTGCTACAGCTCTTCTATGGACTCCTGCAGAGTGAGATGCCTAGAGTGCTACTTGCTTGTTTTTTTGTGGCTGGAAGGACTGCTTGACTAAGTGGGTTCTAATTCAGGACTATTGATCTCCACCACCATTTCTTCTGCCTTCACCTACTTGCTGAGTAGTGTTTCTGCACCCAAGGACTGGCCTGTGTGGACCCTTGGGAGGGGGAGAAGTATTTTTGCTGATGTGTAATAAAGTTGACCAACTGCAATGTTTATTATGCAATTGAAAATGTTTGATACAGTATTGTGCATGCTGTGTTTCCTTTACAGTGACCATTGTTACCAGGTATGCCTTAGGAGAGGATACCAGAAGTGGATGTGATGGTACTGTAAGTTGATATATGTTGGGGATGTTTAAACCATTGTCGGGACGAAATGGGTTTTTCCCCCGGGTGTATGTAGGGACCCCTACTGGGTAATCTGCCCTGCAGCTTTAAGGCCCCCACCTTTTTTTTCTTAGAGTGATCTGCCAGGAGAGAATGACACTCCCCTGTTACACTGCTATATAGTGAGTGTAGGGAGTGGCCACTTCCTCTTTGGCCTGTGGATGCTGATCCAGCTGGGTGAGCTCAGGGGGACTGAGTGCAATAGGCCCAGAAGAAGTCATGTGACCAAGTCGGGGAGCAGGTAACCCCGTGAATGAGGAACAGATACACTAGGGCAGACTTGTCATAGTCTCTCTAGGAGAGAAAGGCAGAGAGGTGAGAGAGAAAGAGCAGCTGAAGCTCCAACAAGGATTTGCAGTAAGGGAGGAGCTTCCCAGAGGCTCTGTGTGTTGCCTCCAGTCAGGGACCTCAGTGAAGAGGGACTGTAGGGTACAAGCTGCTTCCTGACAACTTCCAGGAGGGAATGTGTGTGAATTCTGCAAATGCCTAATGGAGACCTTTCCTCTGTGAGAAATGCCTAATGGCTGCAGCTCTGTGTGAGAAATGTGCTATTGCCTCAGCTCCTGCGTGACTACTAAACCTCTGGTCACTTGCCTCGTGTATAGTTACATAAACCGCTTCTGTTTTACTGCAAGAACCTCCTGGTGCCCATCTTTTGTTGTCTGCACAGTAGCCTGGGGGATGTAGTTGCACTACACCATAGAGGGAACACTTCCACATGGCGAAGGCCCTGACCTGTTGTGTGAGTCGCGTGTAACCCCTGCTTCTCCTGCTAGCTGGACACTTTAACTATTTGTGTGCTATGCAGCCCAAATAGGTGTTACATTGCCATTCGAGAAATGGCTTACAAAGTAATTTCAAGATGGTATTACACGCCAAAACGTAGACACAATTTTTCTCCTTCCTCTTCTCCATTGTGTTTTAGAGGATGTGGGGGACTAGGTGATTATAAACATTCGTGGTGTTCCTGCCCAATAGTAGAGCAATTTTGGACTAAGGTGGTCCAAATTGCTTGTGACTTAACTAATTCACCTATAACGCGAACTCCTGAACATCTTTTACTGAATCACCCTAATCCAGATTTTAATAAAATTACCAATGCTTTGCTATTTCAGATATGGGCAGCAGCACGCTGGGTTATTGCACTTAACTGGATTTCTCCTACACTTTTTGTAACTCAATTTGTTTCTAGACTCAATTATATTCAAGAAATGCATTTACTAACAGCCATTGCAGATAACAAAAAAGAACTCTTTGATGACATATGGCAACCTTGGGAGAACAACAAGAAATCCTCTTCCTTTTTGCTTTTGTTTCCTTGACTCAATTTCTCCCCACGAGTACATTTACTTATCAAAGTTAATTGTGATCACAACCCGTCATAACAGGATGGATTACAAATTGTGGACAACATAGAAGCTCGAGAAATCTGCGTGAATTCTCTTAGCAATCACATTATTACCTGCTCTATATTATTTACCTAAGTATGTTTATCTATTCCCCTTTTTTTTTTTTTTTTTTTTTTCTTTTGGTTATTCTTGGTTTATTTTCTTTTTCTTTTTCTGTTGTTTATTGGAAGTTGTAATAATTACCTTATATTTCCACAAGTTACTACTGTTGACATACCTTTCAATGTATATTACATATGAAACACGATATTGTGAAAAATGACGCAATGACAAAACTGTACTGTTTCGTTTATTCACGAAATAAAAAAAAGATATGTTAAAAAAAAAAAAAAAAAAAATAATAAAGAGATAATTATAAAACAGGCTGATAAAGGTGGGGCTATTGTGATCATGAACAGACAGAATTATATGGCAGAGGCTTACAGGCAATTAAGTGTGGTTGAACACTATGAGAAAATTGGGCAGGATCCAGTGTTTGAGATCAAAAGGGAAATAGACTGCTTAATTAATGATGCAATGCTTAATGGGGTAATTACTAAATACGAGCAAGAATTCCTATGTACAGAACAGCCTCGCACCCCAATATTATATCTACTCCCCAAAGTACACCGGGAAAGCCTATTATTTCAGGCATCGGCTCAGTTCTTGAACCCTTATCGAGGTTTGTTGATCAGTACTTACAACCCCTAGTGTTAAAAATACCTACCTGTTTAAAGGATACAACAGATCTATTAAATAAACTGCAGGATACTACACTGCCACAAGGGGGAGTTTATCTATGTAGTATAGACATTCAAAGCTTATACACGTCCATACCACAAAAAGAGGGTATTGATTGTATTGAGGAAGCCCTTTTGGAAACCAATTTATCACACCATCTTATATACTTTTTGCTGGACTGTTTAACATTGGTCTTACAAAAAAATTACTTCAGATTTGATGAATATTTCTGGCAACGCCAGGGCACATCGATGGGGGCAGCGGTCGCCCCATCATTTGCAAATATTTTTGTTTATAATTTGGAACAAAAACTATTCATAAAAGGACCACATAACAGTCACATCATCAAGTATTGGAGGTTTGTGGATGATGTCTTGGTCATTTGGAAGGGAACGGAGATGGAGTTCCACCAAATGATTGTTGAAGCCAATCAAAAGCATCCCACGATTAAGTTTACTAGTGAGATCTCTGCCTCCTCCATTAATTTCCTTGATGTAAACATAAGTATTTGTGATCAGCAGATTGTTACGCAAATGTTTTCTAAACCCACAGACCGCAACACTCTGCTTTCGTATGATAGCTTTCATAATCCCAGCATTGTAAATGCGATCCCCAAAGGTCAGTATATAAGGCCGAGACGAATTTCCTCAGATAATGGTCGATTTCAGTTTTCCATGCGAAATTTGACGAAGAAATTCCTCACTAGAGGGTATAGAATGAAGAGATTAGCACAGCTGATGGAGGAGGTTAGCCAATTAGATCGAAGTGAGCTTTTACGGACCAAAAAGAAGGAAAGAGGTGATTTGGAAAGAGTGCCTTTTGTAACTAGATTTGGAAAACAAAGTAAACAAATTGAAAAGCTTATCAAACAATACTGGCCAATTTTGAGACAAGATCCCCAATATGGGTGCCTATATAAACAACCCCCCCTTTTTTGTGACACTAAAGGGCGATCAATAAGAGACATAGTATGTCCCTCTGACTGTCTTAGTAAACCCACTAAGTATGTAGGAAAATCTAAAAAAGGCACCTTTCCATGTCTTAATTGCATTTGCTGCTCTTCGGTCATTAAAGGTAATATGGTTAACCATCCTACTAAAGGTACCCCCGTTTAAGCTAAATTACTTTTCTACCTGTGATACCAAATATGTTGTGTATATGTTAAAATGTCCATGCGGCATGGCATATATAGGACAAACTATTAGATCGGTGAAGATGCGAATTAAAGAGCATAGGAATAATATCAGAAACTTTAAAATGGACACAGCTACTGACACACCCGTCTCCAGACATTTCCATAACCAAGGTCACAATCTAAGCCAACACAGATGGCTGGTTCTTGAAAATATAGTCCAGCCCAAAAGAGGAGGAGATAGGAAAAAAATACTGGGACAACGAGAGGCATACTGGATTAAAAAAATGAATACAATGGCCCCTTTAGGCTAAGGCCACACTAGGCGATAGCGCCGCGATTTGACTTGCGGCGACTTTTCGCGGCGACTTTTAAGCCGCAATCGCTGGGGAAACTTTTGCGCTGGCGTCTATGGGGAATCGCGAGCGTAAAAACACACGCGGCGATCTTTTTTCTATTGTCGCTCGAAATCGCCTAGCGAGGCAATTTCGAGCGACAGTAGAGAAAAGATCGCCGCGTGTGTTTTTACGCTGGCGATTTTTCGCGATTCCCCATAGACGCCAGCGCAAAAGTTTCCCCAGCGATTGCGGCTTAAAAGTCGGAGTCAAATCGCGGCGCTATCGCCTAGTGTGGCCTTAGCCTTAGGTTTGAATGACTATTGGAGCTTATCTCTCTTTTTGTAACTAAATGATTGATACATGTACCTCTTTCTTTCACAGATACTGATTACTGCCCTGATTTAGAATACATAGTTGTGAGCAGCGACTTTAGAAAATGTCTAAAGGGTAAGATTTACTGGTAAATATGAGCAATTTGAAACAATGTAATATGAAAAGGGCAGTTGTAATAAGTTACTCTATAGGTAGGCTCTTTTGTGAGCAGTTCCTTCAGGTGTTTATTTTTACTGTTTTTATTGTATATACAGGTTGATTTTATTACACCATTGGGAATTGCCTGGAACACAACGCACAATTTTTTCACACCATTGCGACACGATGGATGGATTTGGAGGCTATTATATGTATTTTTCACAATAATATGAACTTTTAACGTTTAACTTTTTCTATGGATTTTACAACACTTTTTATATGTTATATATCCAGATAGGCATTGGTGATACTGTTAAGAGCCAATTGTAATAATTTTTTTAAGGGTTAAATGTGATACATTGATTGATTAATTAAGAGGTGGGACTTCCTGTGTGGCTCTTTAAAGCAACCTTTCACTGTGATTTGTACACACTTGAAAAAGGGCCTTTTGCTGCCCGAAACATGTTGTGTGGACGCACAATAAAGCACTGATTAGCAGGTATTCTGCTGTTTGCCTCTGATTTCCATACCCATGATTGAAGGACTCTTGTGGTGACTTGACGGAACACCAGAGGGAATCAAGGCTTGGCGTTCTGTTTGTTACCCTGTAAGTGATTTAATTTATTTAATTTATAATTTTAATTATTATTATTTGAACAACCTACAATGAACTAATGCTAACATTATAGTTTAGTGTTGAAATTGTGGAGGGAAGTCATACTATAACTTTTGGCACAAAGTCCAAACAAATTGGAGAGCTAATTTAAAAAAGATCAAAAACCACATTCACTACAAAATTAAAACCAAATATAAATTGTATCTGAATCTCAATCACTACAACTAAAAGTTCATGGAAAATCTTTTTTTTTTTTTTTTTAAACACATCAGTTAATAGTGCTGCTCCAGCTGACTTTTGCACTGAAATCCATTTCTCAAAAGAGCAAATATTTTTTTTTATATTCAATTTTGAAATCTGACATGGGGCTAGACATTTTGTCAATTTCCCAGCTGCCCCTGGTCATGTGACTTGTGCCTGCACTTTAGGAGAGAAATGCTTTCTGGCAGGCTGCTGTTTTTCCTTCTCAATGTAACTGAATGTGTCTCAGTGGGACCTGGATTTTACTATTGAGTGTTGTTCTTAGATCTACCAGGCAGCTGTTATCTTGTGTTAGGGAGCAGCTATCTGGTTACCTTCCCATTGTTCTTTTGTTTGGCTGCTGGGGGGGAGGGAGGAGGTGATATCACTCCAACTTGCAGTACAGCAGTAAAGAGTTTAAAAACGAAATATGAAAAAATCAGTTTGCTCTTTTGAGAAATGGATTTTAGTGCAGAAGTCTACTGGAGCAGCACTATTAAATGTTGTCTTTTGAAAAAAATGTTTTTCCTATGACAGGATCCCTTTAAAGTGGACCTGTCACCCAGGCACAAAAATCTGTATAGTAAAAGTCCTTTTCAAATTAAACATGAAATCCAATTTCTATTTTTTATTAAAGCATTCATAGCTGTTGTAAGCTCATTTAAAAATCTCAGCTGTCAATCAAATATTGGCTGCCCCTCCTCTATGCCCTGGGCATAGAGGCGGGGCAGACAATTACTTTCACTTTCCATTCAGCACTTCCTAGATGTAACTGCTCTCCTCACATTCCCCCGTTCTCTTCACCATTTAATTGTGTAGCCAGGACATGGGGATGGACATCAGGTCCCCTATTCTGGTGCACAAACAAGATTCTGAGATGATGCAAGACTTGTCTTAATAACAGTGTCCACAAAATGGCTCCTGCCTGCTTGCTATAATTATGAATTCCCAGACTGAAGGAAACACAATTCGAATAATTTATATTGTGTAATTAAAGTTCATTTTGCTTGATTAATGTGATAAAATAGGATTATTAATAACTTTTTTGGGTGACGGGTCCCCTTTAAGGAATGGGTTTTGGTTATGGTCATTGGAGGTTTTTTTTTATTTGCACCTTATTAAGTTCACCTCACAGAGCATTTCTCAACTTTTTAGACTCTAACTGAATTAATGGACGATAGGGCTCCAGAAATTGTTTTTGAAAATGAATGAAGGATTGGCCAGTGCTATGTAATTGTTATAGGAAAATTAGTATAAAGCAATTTCATTGCACTGCAGTATATTCTCTTTGGGCTTTCGTGTTTGAAAAGATATTAAAAATGAATGATTATTACTTTGAAGCCATTTGTAAGTCATAGAGGTAATTGTCTCATTCGTAAAAACATAGTTGTGTTTGAAAATTTTATTTCAATAACTAAACATTTTCAAATATATTATAATCAAATAATATATGGAGGACTTTTTTAATTTTATTGAGAATGACATTTTTTTTTAATTTTATTGAGAATGACATTTTTTTTTTTTACAGTACATCAAAATCATGCCTAAATGTATTGTCAACGGATGCCCTCATCGTAGTGGTGAAAAATTATTGAACCCTGATGTTGTGCTCCATCCCCTCCTGAAAAATATCGAAAGAATCAAAAATTTTGCAAACAGGACAGCACGCTGAGGATCTGGAACCACTTGCCCAAAGAATTCTTCTAGGCTGAAAACTTCCAACTTCAGAATGTGTTCTAAGCATTTCACAGAAGATTCTTACACACAAAGTGGCTCAAAAAGAATTTTAAAAAATACTGCTGTTCCTACACTTTTCGAAAATGTACATGTTCCAGTGACAGCTGCCATAACAGTACCAACAACTCCATCTACAATCCCATCAGCCAAAAGAAGAAGAAGAGTGGATGATGAGCAACCAACAACCTCTTCAACAATAATAAGAGTGGTGTCTAGACTTTCAACTATAGCAACACAGACTGATCCAACTATTAACACAAATAATGCCTCTTGTATGTCATGTACAATATGCAAAAATTGTTCAACGCAAACCAAACGCATAATTACTAAAGAAATTCCTACCCAAAGTGGAGATGAGTTTATTGCAGCTGATGTTGTTCAAATTCACAAAGATCATCTTTACCCAGTTTCATTCTCAACTCATCGGTTACACCAAACAACATCATATCACCAGCAAGAGCAGAAACGTCTAGCATTAAAGCCGAATCATTTATTCAATCTTCACCCTCATTTGTGGAACCCAAAGATTCTACATTTGATATTGAAAGACTTTCCTCATCAGATGGTACCAGTAGTGGAAATGACACAATTAAACAGTCTGAGGAACAACCATCCTCATCAGATAAGTTTCAAACAAAAAAGAAATTTATTATTTACGACAACAAATTGCATGAATTTTTAAGAATTGTTCGTTGTCAACACAATGTAGATCCTCCTTGCCAAGCTCCCATTGTAGATTTTCAAAAAACCGAAGACGGAAGTATGTTGACTGTCAAATTATACTGTTAAAGTGGTCACCATTCTCTGTTGTGGAACTCGCAACCTGTATTTGGAAAGACATCAGTAGGAAATGTTGAAATTGCAGAGTCTGTAATTCTTTCAGGATCAACTTATCAAAAAATTCATGATATTTTCAAATTGCTAAATATTCCATTCATCAGCCACACAACATTTTACAAATATCAAAGGAACGATGTGTTCCCTGCCATTGACTATCAGTGGAAAAAAGAAAACGAGGATCTGAAAAGAACCATTTTATACCATGATGGATGTTATTTCTAAAAAAAATTGTGCATTTCCATATAGAACAGCTTGGTTTTGGAAAGACATCTACACAAATGGAGTGTGAAGTAGTGATGGACGAATTTATTCGCCAGGCGCGAATTCGCGCGATTCGCTGCCAGCAAATAAATTCGCGAAACGCAAAAATTTGCAGGCGTCAATTTTTTTTTCCGAAAAAACGGACGCCGGCGTCAAAAACGAGACGCCGGCGCCGTTTCGCAAATTTTTTGCCGGTTCGCAAATTTTGGGCGATATTCGCGAATTTTTCAGCAAAGCGAAACGGCGCAAATTCGCCCATCACTAGTGTGAAGGTTTGTGTCTCACTTCTCTGTTCAAAAAGGAAAAAGTTAAAGTGAAAATAGTTGCAACGGATCGACACAGCACTATTCGCACTTTGATGAGAACAAAATACACTAAAATTGACCATCAATTTGATGTTTGGCACATGTGCAAAAATCTAAACAAAAAACTTAGAGCTGCAAATAGAAAAAGGAAATGTAAAGACATCGCAAGCTGGATCAGTGGCATTACAATCTAGAAACAAAGATACCGGCACACAAGGCTTGCTTGCAGGGAAACCCTTGCTTTAATTCAAAAGTGCCGAAGTCTTTTTTGTTTGGGAAACACAATTTTGAATCTTTTCTCACCAACAGAAAGAGCTTTTCTTGGCACTTTTGTTTGTAGCGCTTTCGATGTACATTGTGGTTGTGCGACGATGCAGCGAGGGTGGTTCTAGCCAACATGGAGTCCATTTGAAACGATAGTCTCTTGGGCCTAAATCTTAAGACTTTGCTGTGAAAGTTCTCAAGGTCTCCTGTATGGCAGAATTTGTCAATTTGTGCAAGGTCGTTCACAAATTTTTTTTCATGGATTATCTCAGCGAGAATTGAATGAGCGGGGCGATTAGCACCAATCCATTTTGTATCTTTCTTTTCTGCATTGGTCAGTCTGCGATGCTGACATTTTTTGTAATACTTGAGTGATCGGAAAGAATGTTTCTTGGCAATATGGTACAGTACGGATTTCCATTTATCGACTAAAATCTTTGAGTTCTGCTTACAGGTTTGTGAACTCCACCATAAATGATTTGTAATGCCACTAATGGTACTGGAACAAGATAGAGCAGGCGCACACCCACGGCAATCTCCTGATGATAACGCCTGGTGCTCAGTAATAGAGGGTACGGCAACCTCCAAATTGAGTCTAGAAACAAAGATACCGGCACACAAGGCTTGCTTGCAGGGAAACCCTTGCTTCAATTCAAAAGTGCGGAATTTGCCCCATAGAATTGCTCCTCTGGGGAAGCTGATCAGTAAAACAGATCGGGTGAGAATGTCACTTCCAGGAGCAGCTGGAGTAGGAATGTGAGCGAGAGGATTACCGGCTACTGAATCACCACAAGTGGCACATCTCACTGAGCAGCATGTAACTGTGAATGATCAGCTCCAAACTGATATTCGCCATGAGAGGGAATGGTACAGCAAGACTAATCTTTAAAAAGCACTGGGAAAAAGTGGTAACTAATCCTTATACACCAAGGCTCATGGCCTGTTTAAAGGGCAATTAAACAAATACGTTTTGGTGATACTACGTTTCAAAGAGGCCCGAGTGGTGATTCAGTTTAAACAAATACATTTCCCTTTTTTTTTTTTTTAATATTGTTGTACTCCTTTGCCAGCCTTAGGGAACTGATCATTATTGGATAATCCACTGTGGAGATACCTGAAAGTAGATAGGTTGTCAGGAATCTGCTGAATTGCCATTGGTGGAGAGCTTGGATATGGGCAATCCTGAACATACCGAGTAACAAGGCTTATTATGGGAGAATGTAAGAGTCTGCACTGCTCCAAACGTGGTGGAACAAAGTAGGTGGGGACTAAGTACTACAGGTCTAGTTTATACATACTGCAGGTACAGTACATATCATTTTGCATTATTTAATGGTGGGCCCAGTTTGAGTTTTTACCCATGAAAATTTATCTGCAACTTAATCTTTTGCATATCTGGTCTTCCTGACCCCTCAAATCAATCTTAAACCCAACTACCAGGATCCTCCTATTCTCTCCTAAAAGGGAACCTGCTCAACCCCAACTAAAATCCTTAGCGTTGCTGTTAAGGCTTCTGAGGAAGTGGCCGGTAGCCATGAAACACCTGTAGCCAACAATATGTTCTGGGCATGCCTTTACCATTTTAATGATTCTTCAACAAATGTCTTTTTTAACAGACAAATAATCGGCTCCTTTGGTGCTCCATTTTTCTCGTGCTTTATATGGAACTTGGCTGTGTGGGATCGCAGTGTTTGTGCAACACACTGGAGCTGAATTCTGACTGGTGCTCCCACATTTATTCATTGCGGCCTGTTAAGCAAAGGATAACAAACTCCTTATGAAACATTCATATCCCTCACTCCTCTGTACATTCCTGGTTGTCTCCTCCACTCCTCTCAGAACCACCTTCCCTTCACACCATCCACCTCATCTTAAACCCTTCTATCTTGCTGCTCCTTCCCTCTGGGATTGATCCCTGAATTCCTCCCTAAGGAACCTGCTCTCTCAATCTCTTCAAGAAAAAACAAAGATTCTACTTTTTGGAGCACTAGAACATTAGCCTAGTCCTGTCCCTACTGACTATGCCTTACCTTGTGCACTTTTTCCTCTCCAATTTGTGCCTGTATGTTAGTGTCCCATCCACTTAGACTGTAAGCTCTACAGTTCAGGGACCTCCTTTTCCATTGTGTCTTCCCACATAGCACTAAGCTCTTTGTCCTGATATGAATTCTGTGTATATTTATTATATGATTTGTCTTCCCCCATGTAAAGCTTTACAAATAAAGTTATACAAACACTTCATCAGAAAAACAAACCCATACCCTTTTTACTCCCCTGTCCTGTGAGTGATTGTGATTTAACTTCTTTCAAGTCTCTAAACCTTGTGAAGAAAATTGGTAATTTCTACAACAAATAGTGTTTGACATTATTTTCCACACAAATCCTTGTTTTACAGATGACTGGGCTCTTAACACCTCTCTAGTGGCTGCAGAGCTTGATAATGTTTCTGTTTCAGACAGACAGACAGACAGACAGACAGACAGACAGACAGACAGACAGACAGACAGACATTCTCTCAATGATGAAACAAAACAAAGTAATAAAACCAGTGAGTAAAAGCACAACTATAACAACAACTATAACATGCCATAGAAATGTTTTTGCCACGATAAAACAAAGTTGCCATAAGAAAATACATCCATTGATTTTAATGCATTTGGACAAAAGAGTCGCTGAGACAGAAAAGTCATCACAAGAAACACCCATTGACTTTAATGCACTTGGAGTGAGAACATTTTTTTTTCACAGTTTTACAAATTTTCTTGCAGGGACCAATTCACTCATCACTAGTCATTATGCAAAATGGCCCTCTTTTTAATATCCTGTTTTTCTAATTATTTTCTGCCTTTCCATAGAGTTTTCTGTTAATAGTGCAGTTCTGAGATGTATAAAGCAGCCTGCAGTGCAATAGGAGTTAACAGCATAAATACTTGTCTAGTACAGAAATGGTTAAAAAAGTCACTGGTCAGCGGCTGATTAAAGACATGAAGTGAAATGGGGGTTTAGTCTCTTGCAACTACGACACAAGGGAAATCATGTCTCTTGGAATGTAGGGTTAATATTCCCTCTCAGCAATGTAATTAAGTGGCAGCTGAGAGAGGATCTACCTGACAATGTAAAAGGACTGTGTTTCCCCCAGAGCTCAGGGGTCTCCAAACACCTCCTAGAGTGGAGGGAAGTGAGGGGAGTGAGGGGCTGAGAGACAGAACTGGGCAGAAGGAGCTTTGCTGCCAGCAAGAGACTTCCAGAGGTTGGAGCCTTAATACCTACGCTGGTGAGTCTGAGTCCCAGGAGGGGAAGCCAACAGGGCTAAGTGTGAAGCCCAAATACTTCAAAGAGGTTGAGAGTTTCCCTTGATGGTGAGCGACCAGAAGGGGGGACCCTCCTGAATGTTTTGCAGTGACGTTGTTGAACTGTACCCTGAAGGTTTTGGTATTGAAGTTGCTTAACTGTGTTTTGTTGTCTTTTCATTGGGAATGCCCACTGCATAATAAACCTGTGGGGTTTTTTTTGTCTGAAGCCTTGGTGTCCCTGTCTCTTAGCTCAAAATCCTATGCTACCTGCCTATCAACTGCCAATTTCCCCCTTAAAGTACAAGTGCAGGTGAGTCCCATTCCAATCGTTCTTAGAGGAGGAGCATTTAGAGTTTGCGAGAGGAACTATTTGAGTTGATATGTAGCTCCGCACTCAAAATGAACAAAAAAATTGTAGTCTTTTTCCAGCCATGATATTCAAATTGGTCCTGGTTACAAAAGGCCACTACAAGAAATAAAGAATTAAGGCTATTTCTAAACTTCCAATTCCAACCACAGTAAAAGCCTTAAGACGATTCCTAGGACTAGTCAATTTTCCAGAGATTTCATTGAATCATTTGCAGCAAAAGGAAACCTTTTTATGACATTCTCAAGGGTAATGATTCTGCATTTGGTCCTTGGACTCAGGAAGAACAAATTGTTTTTGAGACAATTAAGAGGGAACTGCAAATGGCTCCAACATTCGCTACAGTAGATTCCTCTGCTCCTTTTAGATTACAGGTACAAACTTCTGTTTCAGCAGTGCCCCTGCAGTTACAAGGCAGTGTATGGAGACCAGTAGGATAGTTGTCAAAGGTGCCATCACCTGTTGAAAAAGGATTTGATATCTGTACACTTGTTGGGAGTCCATTTTGCTGTTATTGCTTCAGAGCATATAGTGGGTTTTAAAGAAATATGCTTGCAAACACCACATACACCTCTTAAGTTATTAACAGGAGAAGTTGCAACAGGAGAAACCACCTCCAGAGTGATTTGCACAGAGGAGTAAGAAGATGTCAGAGGAGTCAATTCCCTCTGCAGCCAATACATTTGCATATGAAGGAGGATATTAACAGAATCCTAAGCAGTGTTATCATTGATGACCTGCTCATGAAAGACCCAACTCCAGCTGACAATACAGCCAAAGAATTGGGCAATTTGCAAAGGGAAGAGAAACACATTAACCTACATCTAAGCACTTTAGCTGAATACATTAAAGCAGAAAGGATTCCAAGAAGTTTACGTTGGATATCAGACCAAATCTGTGTGTGGAAGATCCAATCTTACAACAGCGATGGTACAATATGTATAATAAATGCAGCTTGGATCTAATGCTATCAACAATAGAGAGATTATCCGTGAACCTACAAGAGACCAGCATAGATATTACCAAGATCCAGACTCAACGGACCTTGGAAAAAGGAGCAACATTTGTGGAGAAACTGCTGAATGAACAAAAAGATCTAATTTATGCAAATCTATTGTAACCCAGAAGCAAGGTAAACTTGAGTGCGACGTTACAGACTATACAGAGGGACACAACTACACTTGGTGCGAGGAGCAGCGGAATTACCAATCCCAATCCAGGCATTGCACAACAATTTACCCTACAAGGCTGACCGGAGAGGAGGAACATACCACATGGAGACAGGGAGGGCCAGGACATTGTCCATTTACAGACCACAAACCTTAGAAGAGACACAAATCAACTATCACTATATACAGACACGTAATTGACTATGGCATCAAGCAGCAAGGAATGATCCAGAACTTCTACACAAACCTCTGCTTCTTTTTTAGAGAGAGCAGGGGACCCCCAAGGCAGAGGACACAAACAGCGCAACTTAGATGCATTAAACAGGAGGGAATATCTCCCAAGGAAAGCCAGGAACAAAATAAAGGTAAATAACCTGGTGATAAACATTTCTACCTATGAATTTAAACCCACTGAACTGTCAGTTTTGAATAAGGGATTAGGATTTGTCCCCCAATATGATATTTAATATGCTACGTGGGTTATTGCCTTCCAAAAATGTAAGAAACCTTGAATTGAAAATATTCTTTGTAGTGTCTGAATGTACTGACAGTGGTGGTTCTTATAACACTCAGGAGGCAATGGGGAACTTTAAAAATAAAAGTAACTTTAAAAATAAAAGTAACTTTAAAAATAAAAGTAACTTTAAAAATAAAAGTAACTTTAAAAATAAAAGTAACTTTAAAAATAAAAGTAACTTTAAAAATAAAAGTAACTTTAAAAATAAAAGTAACTTTAAAAATAAAAGTAACTTTAAAAATAAAAGTAACTTTAAAAATAAAAGTAACTTTGTGCCTGACAAAGTCACTTTCAGTATTTGAGAAAGTGGTTTATTTGAGGCAAAACAAATATGGAACATGGCAGCACCTAAAATGGTAAGAATCTCACATTCAATGAAAGAAATGCCTTACAAAAATTAAAACAAAATAGATTGGCTTGTGACAAAGAGGTAATTAAGACAACTAGAGGTCCCTGGGCATTATGAAAGAATAACAGTTGGTCCCACTGAAATGATTAAAAAAAGAGATTGAACAAATGACCAACCAAGCGAATGAGAATGGTACAATCTTGAGGTTTGTGTACTGATTACCCACAGAACCCAGTATTGTATTTACTACTTAAAATCCACAAGTCACTGGTAAACCCCCCTGGGAGACCAATAGTATCAGGAATGGTTTCTGTATTTGAACCTCTGTCAATATTCAGAGATAGTTTCCTACAACCTTTAGTCTAGAACATCACAACTTGCCTAAAAGACGCCACTGACTTACTCTGCAAACCTAATCTAAGCAAAATAATTCCAAACACATCACTATGTAGTATTGATATACAGAGTCTGTACACCTCAATTCCACAAGAGGAAGGTATAGAATATGTGGAAGAAGCCCTAATATCTCATACCTCCTCCTGTATTTCTTGATAGATTGACATCAGTGCTTAGAAATAACTATTTCAGATACTCTGGTGATCATCATTGGCAAAGACAGGGGACCTCGATGGGTGCTGTGGTCGCCCCATCATTTGCCAACATATTTGTACATAAATCGGAAAAAAGATTATTCCTCAATAGCCCATATAAAAACCATAGTGGGTTACCACAGATTTGTAGAGGATTTACTAGTCTTGTGGGATGGTCCACTTAACTTAGTTTCCTCTGTGTCTGTTGCAACAATGTCCAACTATGATTGTAAAGAATATAAATGTTACTCAACGATTAACTAAAGTATGTTTCCTTTTGTAGATAAATACATTTCCCCTAATGAATACTGAAAAATTGATTGAAAGTACAGAATGAATCTACGGGTAAGACTAAGGGCTATAGGTACCAGGATTGAATTGTATTGTTGGACATATAAGGTTTCCCTTTTTCAGGTGTTCTTTAGGTCGGCCTGTATTTGGCAGTTCCTTGATTTTAAATGGACAATTGTCTATAGGTGTATTTCACCTATAGCGATATACTTGAATTGGATAATGGGAATTAACATGGACACTATAGCTCCATGATTTACCTGAGGGCATTTAACAGAACGTCCTGTTTCAGGCTATAAATGTTTTATATAAAGTATTACACTTAACAAAGGGCCTAGAGCCAAAAACAGCAGCTACTACTGCCTCCTGGCTCTCTCAGTAACCTCAACAATTTGACCTCTTAATTTATTGATAGGAAAAGGAATTTATGGAGTTACCACAAGGTTTTCACACTGGTTAGTGACTTTGTCAACCAAGTCTATCAAAGAGGATCAGAAGACAAAATATGTGCTCCCACAATTAATGGAATGTGAGGCCAGTCTCATGAATATGAACATGTGGAAGATATTTATTCTATTTTGTTCCACAGAGAAGCAAGTGAGGTAGATAAACCTGTATTTGTGGATGAATACTGATTTTTCTCATAAGGAAAATTACTATACAGGTTATTCCAAACAGGAATTTTTCATTTAGATAAACTTCCAGGGCATTATTCAGCTCAGAGGACAGAAAGAGAGGCTGTAAATAAACTATTCTCAAGCTCGAGAAGGAAAAACATCCACTAGATACATATACCTCTAGATATATAGATACTGTATATATATCAGTGTGACAGTTATTATGTAATAAGAACTTTAACTGATTACTTAGGGGCAGAACGTTACTTTGACAGTGTGAATAGTCAAATTCGATAATCGAAGTGGTAAAATACGAATAGCGAAGGATTTTTAGTTCGACTATTCGATTCTTCATTCAACTTCGATATAGAAGGATACCTTTTTTATCAAATATTCACCCGCAGTTTTATTTGTTCCCCAACTTTGACCTGCCGTAGTGCATCTTCGACTTCGATATTCAAAATTATTTTTTTATTTGAATATTCGATTGTATTTGCCTGTGCTGGGCACTGTTGGGGGTGTATAGTGGCACCTTGGGAGTAGTTAATACACGGCTTCTTTAGTTCTGGCTGCACTAGAGGTTTGGTGAGTTACATTAAAGCGATACTGACACAAGAAACTTATGTTTTTTGGCATCTATCAGAACATAAACTTGAATTTCAAGTAACAATGGCTTTCAAAAGTCCAACATTATTTTTTCAAAATATATTTTTTCATTGTCAGTATCACTTCAAGTATTAATTAGGCCTATCTATCCTTAGGCTTCATTAAATGGTTAAAAGCTGCATGGAATGCTGGGAAACAC
Source organism: Xenopus laevis (assembly GCF_017654675.1). Classification (NCBI taxonomy): domain Eukaryota; kingdom Metazoa; phylum Chordata; class Amphibia; order Anura; family Pipidae; genus Xenopus; species Xenopus laevis. Next base: position 135,746,764 of record NC_054382.1, on the reverse strand, counting down.
TGACTTACTATTAAAAAAAACCCCACCAGATGCCATTTGACTTTGCAAACAAAATGGACATTTTAGCAGCAGCCATTTTTGAGGCCCAAGAGCAGGCGGAGGAGCAGGAACAGCTTGTCCCTGTTAGGATCAGGCAGCCCCGTCACTTCAGGAGACCTGTACTTTGGACGAGTTGTCTGATGATGAGGTTGTGAGATGTTCCGCCTGAGTTGTGCCGCCATAGTGCAGGTTTATGGTCCCATCAGTGAGGACATTGAACCTGTGATGGCACAGTCTCAGGCAGTACAAGCTGCTTGTAGTTTTTCATTTTCTGGGCACTGGCAGTTTCCAGCAGGTTTCTACACAAATCATTGGCATGAGCCAGCCCACCTTTAGCAGGATAAGAGTGCAAGTTCTGATGGTACTATTGCTGCACTCGTGAAGGCTCATTTCCTTCCCCTCAACTCATTCAGAGTAGATAAGATTGAAACAAGAGTTTTTCCTAATTGGCCAATTTCCAAATTGCTTAGGAGCCATTGATTGCACTCATGTTGCGCTCACACCACCTCGCCATCAATAGGAACGCAACCACAATCGTAAGTGACCCCATTCCATCAATGTGCAGGTGGTGTGTGATTCCAACACGCGCATCATGAGTGAGAGATGTGGCTTTCCCGGAGGTGTCCACTATCAGCTCTCCGCACCTCTTCACCCGAGGAGAAATGCCGGACAGCTGGCTTGTGGGTACGTTCTATTTTCAATTTGATACAAAGACAATTTAAATATTCCTTTGAAGGGGGTATGGGGGTATGTATGGATTTTGGAGACATTTTTCCCTATTTGCAGTCTGGCTACAATAGATGCACTATGCATCTTGGGACCTGTAGTTTACTTCAATCAGATAACTTTGTCAGGGATTGTAATTATTGGCATCAGATTCAGTTTACAGGTGTGATGTGTTAAGGGGAGGATTTAGTAACGGATCTGAACACTCTTTGCAGTTGGGGGGGGACCTTACTTCTTTTATTCAGCAAGGGATATATTGTATCACAGGTAATCCAAGAAGAGTAAGTACACAACATTTTAATTTCAGTACCGAAAATTGCTGTGGTTAGGTAATTATTAAGTCATTCGAGTATCATTCCAATATTATACAATGTTAACACCTTGGCAAAAGTGGGTCAACTGAAAAGTGAGCACATATATTAATTGAACAGCTAAAGAATTATGGTGAACATGTTCATGTTCATGTCACCAACAAGAACTGGATAGAATAGAGTATGTGCAGGGTCAGACTGGATGGCCCGGGACTCACTGGGGCTGGTGGCCAATTCTGCGGTGCCACCAGCACGTAACTGCCATTCAGCAGGTGTGTCCTATGTTTTGGGGGAGGTCACGGCAGGGAGAATTCTGCAAATCTGGGTGCAGATCTGAGCCGACAAGAGCCGGGGGCCCACTGGGTTTTTCCCCCGGGTCCTACCAGCCCAGTCTGACCCTGAGCATGTGTTCACTATATGATATGTCAAGTACATTATGATGTTAACTATTGTCTCTTTATCTTCATCACACACACATTTATGTTCTCCATAAGGCTGAGATGGGTCTTTGTGCCTGGACAGTAAAACAGATATGATGTAGGGTGGATATTGGGGGAGGAATAGGCTTTAAAGACTTGGTAAAGCTAGTTCACTAGTTATTAAAATATTTAACATAATATTTTACATTTATCAACATTGAACCTCATTTTCCAGTTTGCTGCCCAGTTTTCCAGTTTAGACAAATCACTGTGCAAAGTGGCAGCATCCTGCATGGAACCTATAGTTCTGCACAATTTAGTATCATCTGCACAAATAGAAACAGTACTTTCAATGGCCACCTCCAGGTCATTAATAAAGTCAAAAAGCAAAGGAGCAGGATGGGAGCAGAACTTCAGAAGCTGTATGGTCAGAATAAGGGGACACGGGGGAAAAACAAAAATATCTAACTGCCGAGTCCCTGCTAGAAGAAGTCTAAAGCAGGTATTAAGTGAATAAGATTATGGGTGGGGGGGGGGCAGGTAGGAGCAATTCATTCTTTACACCCAAGAGTAGGCAGCTATGGGCACAAGTTGGATGTTTAACAAGATACTCATTGCTAGAATGACCCAGAAGAGTCAGTCCATGATGTACAGCTGCACCGTCCCATCAGCAGCCCTGGGAAAAGGCAATTTCACTAGAGGAATCTTTGTTCTACATCCTACACATTGAGGGCAATTTGCCCTTTAAACATCTGCGTGGCCCAGCTCTGCCCATGGGGAGAAAACTCCTATTCTGGTGACTTGAGGGGCAGCAGGTTAGTTGGGTATTTGGTCAATGAACAAACAGGTGCCACTTTAATAAAGGAAATTATTCCCTGAGAATCACCCCCGGTTCTTGGGGTATTTCAGAGAAAGACAATTGGACTAGAGGAGCTGCACTACTTGTAAAGGTCAATGATTCTCTTTACTTGCCGCCCCCTACTGGCCAGGGCTGTGCAGCTTCAATTACAGGCTAAACCCACAGGGGAACGTACCCCCCCCCCGCCTCCCTAAGCGAGACCGTTACATTCATGACCACTGTACAGCTACCTGTTATCCAGATTGCTCTGGACCTGGGGTTTTCCTGATAAGGGATCACTCCATAATTTGGATCTTCTAGTCTACTAGAAAATCATTTAATCATACATTAAACCCAATAGGTTGATTTTGCCTCCAATAAGGATTAATTATATCTTAGTTGGGATCAAGTACAAGCGACTGTTTTATTATTACACAGAAAATGAAAATCATTTTCAAAAGTTTGGATTATTTGGATAAATGGAGTCTATGGGAGACAGCCTTTCCGGTATTCTGGATAACAGATCTTTCTGTAATTTGGATCTTCATACCTTAAGTCTACTAGAAAATCATGTAAACATTAAATAAACCCAATAGGCTGGTTCTGCTTCCAATAAGGATTAATTATATCTTAGTTGGGATCAAGTACAAGCGACTGTTTTATTATTACACAGAAAAAAGGAAAATAATTTAAAAATTTAGGATTATTTGGATAAAATGGGAAACTGCTATTCCATAATTTGGAGCTTTCTGGATAACAGATCCTGTACTTGGATTATCTTTGCACCTATCACTACATACTCTCACCTGTTGCAGCCAAAACTCAATGGTCCAAATCTAGTTTGCCTCAAACTCAATGTGGTTCCTTGTCCCCCCCCCCCCAGTCTAAACACAAGCTGTACCCCACTATCAGGATGGGCTTTATTCAAGGCTTTTACTGCACCAACCCCCACAGCTTTATTTCCAGGTTAAAAAAAAGTGTATTTATTCCAAACAAATCTCTGTATCCGGGAGCCTCATTGCACCTTCATTTTAAAACCTTAGAATGTCAATAAACCGATTATATTTATACAAAAAAAAAGTTGCCAATTTTCTACAATTTTAGAGATTTTAAAGAACTTTAATTTAAAACGGATCCACCTTTGATTTTTCAGCATTTCTGTAAATGGTTTCAGTTTAGTGGGTAATGATGGGGCATTAGAGGTGATGGGGGTAGTTTCTCATCCCCTTCACTACCACTAAACTGTAACCAAGGCAGGAGTGTGAGTAATAGTTCCACTACACCGAGCACCAGTCAAAGGTACAGGGATTATGACAGATTCAGGTTTTACGACTTCCGTTTGCGGCAATATTTACGTGTTATAGACACGAGTAGCAGTGGAAATGCTCGGCTCACTCAGGGAACCAGGACAGGGCCGACAAATGGAACCAAACTGCCCATTACTTTCTGTGTATCTAGAGGGGCTACGTCTCGTGCACTGGAAGTTTTTGTAATTAAGGGATAGGAATGAAGTTTCCCTTTTTGGTGTTCCTGTCCCTTTAAGCAGCCAATGAAACCTGTGCAGTTAGTGACTTGTGACATTGAAGAGCAATTGAATGAAGTTCTGCCCAACAAACAACGTCCGACTGCAACACACACACTCTGGAAACAGAGGCCAATGAGTAACTTGTGTTTAGCAGCTCCCGGGGGTAATGAGGCTCTGCAGTTTCCACATCTCATTTATTCTATTATTACTCCCCTGAGATTAGTCACTACATTATTATCCATTGCCCCCTAGTGGCCAAAGCTGCGACATCCAACGTATGAGATCTCGGGCAACACTGGAGTCTGTTGGGAATCAGGATATTCCTATGGATTAAGTTTCACTGTTTCTCCTTTGGGAATAAGGTTATTCCTATTAGTTACATTGTTTCTCATTTGGCTGCTCTTTATTGGGACAAGTTTATTAGAAAGGATCCAGTTGTTGCAGAGAGAGTTTCCTATAGAGACTTCCATTACCCCCTCCCCCAACAATAGCACCTGCCCTAATTATACCATTAACCCCAGCAGATTAACCCTTTCAATTCTAGACTTCCCCACCAGCTCAGTCGGACATTCTGAAAGTAAAATCACAGTGTAAGTAGGTACAGGGGATCCTTATTAAACTCAGTTGCATGAGATCCCCCCCCCCCCCCCCACTGGATATAAAGTGTTTTCCACTTAAATCCCAAGATAAGAAATGAACAGTTAAAGGAGAGGCTACACATTTAGTGGAGGATCATGGGTAGTGTAGTCCAACAGGCAAAGAGCTGCAGGTGGAGTGATCCAGTGTAGAACAAGGAATCACCTGAGTTGAACAGAACAGCAGGGGCCCAAATACAACTAGAGACATTTAAAGGTACAGAGTCACAATTATCCCCAGGCACAGACTTGCCATTACACACAATGTTAGGCCCTTTTGTTTAGAGGCAGTTAATAAAAGCGGACGAGTTCCACGGCAGCAAGGGGTAGTTTCCCTTTAATCACTTGGCATTAATCAGATCTGATTTTGTGCAACTGGGACCCCCCTATTAGTCAGTTCAGAGACCCCTCACTTCATTGACTCCTGTGCTTTACATTTGCCTACAGTGGCCCCATGGCTAGTACAGTGCAGAGTGGAAGGGTCAGTGACAGACATGAGCGGTTGCCTGGGGAAAGTTAACCCGGATACCGTACACATTGGGTATTTAGTAGAGCTGCACCCACGGGACAACAGAAACACCACAATTATTATTTCTGATCTGATTTGCCACAAGGATTATTGAATCCCAACACCTTCCCATCAGCCCCCGAACCAACCCAGAGATCAGTATTGAGTACCTTCCCATCCCCCAGCAAGAACACGAGAGAGACTTGTGCTCCTTCGATCAGTTCTGGGCTCCATAAATCAGCCCCCCACTAATCCCTGCACAGCCCCAAAGCCAAGAGCAGATCTCAGACTTTACTAACCACAAACACTACAGCCTTAATTCCGCCCTGGGCCTTTAATTCCGCCCTGGGCCTTTAATTGCACCGCATCAGTTACAGGACATAGTGCCCACGGCCCCATTTAAATCAATTCAACAGGTTTTTCCATTCAAACAGCCCCCCCCCTCCTACTTTGTTTCCAAAAAGTAAATTTCTCATTTCCACTTTCCCAACACATTTCTGTTCTCCCATCCCCCCACAGCTTTTATCCCCCGAAAAGCTTTTTCTTTTTTTCCCCCAACAGCAGAATTCTCTCCCCCGGTGCAACCTGCCCCCCATTACAAAGCTAAAGCTGCAGCCCCTGTGGGAGGGATTTTATAGGCAACGAGCCCAGAGCTGAGGGAAAGACTCCCCGTCCCACATCACTGCTCCCCCTAGTGCCCTGGAAGCCACACAAAAGCCTTGGACTCTGCAATGGAGAACTACAAGTCCCAGAATGCATCTTTGGGTGGACAAGCTGGATGGGATTTTGGGAGTTGTAGTTCTTGTGATTTATCAGTTTGTTTCTATAGAGAGACTGATGGGTCTTTATGTGGCACTAAAGCAGTTTCCTCTGAATGTGAAAGAAATAGAAATAAACGATTCACTGGAACCTCAGTCCATACCTCCCAACATTTTGGAAGTAAAAAGAGGGACAAAAAATTTTTTCCTGCACGTAGCGCAGCAATTTTTTTGACCACACCCCTTTCTATAGCCACACCCCCTAATTACCATGTTTGTTTTACAAAATCTGGCAGGTTATGAAAGTTTGAAAATATTTCTCCTTATCTAAACTGTTTTTTTTGTGTCTCAAAATTGTTACAAAGTATCTTAATTGCACCTGTTAGCTGTTCTGGGCTCTCTGCTAAAAGTAGAACAAAAGCTGGCTCTCGCACACCCAGTGTAAAATGCGAAGTCTGGTGCTCAGTGGTAGAGGTTCAATTGAATCAATAGAGAAGAAATCCACGGCACACAGGCTGCTGCAAGCAAGGAACCCCTTGCACGTTTAATGCGGAAGTGAGCAACGTTTCGGGGTCACGCCCCTTGACAAAACGTTGCTCACTTCCGCATTAAACGTGCAAGGGGTTCCTTGCTTGCAGCAGCCTGTGTGCCGTGGATTTCTTCTCTCTGCTAAAAGCCAATTAAGTGAGAAACTTTGTTTCTTTTTCTGGCTGTTCAGTGCAGAGAAAAGAGGGACTTTCCAGTACAAATGAGGGACTGCGGTTTGAGCTGTCAAAAGAGGGACTGTCCCTCCGAAAAAGGGACAGTTGGGAGGTATGTCAGTCTATTCTGTGACTTGGGGGGTCCCATTCCCTGTCCCTTGTGTGGGTCACATGACCAGACTGGTCTGTAATTGGCCTGGGTAATGGGAGGGGCAAGGCCTCAGTGTCTCTCTGTGATAGTGCAGCTGCACCTTGATGTTGGTAGTAGTAACTGACAGTGCAGGTACAGATTAAATGGATTTCCCCAATTGAGCGGCAGTTTTATATTTGTAATGTTTTAATCAACTCACACCCTGAGTGACACGGAGTATCTCCCTCCATCCCACACTCACAGCCGCACACTCATTAATAGTGAGTATAGTCTCACACTCACAGCCGCACACTCAGTAATAGTGAGTACAGTCCCACACTCACAGCCGCACACTCAGTAATAGTGAGTATAGTCCCACACTCACAGCCGCTCACTCAGTAATAGTGAGTATAGTCCCACACTCACAGCCGCACACTCAGTAATAGTGAGTATAGTCTCACACTCACAGCCGCACACTCAGTAATAGTGAGTATAGTCTCACACTCACAGCCGCACACTCAGTAATAGTGAGTATAGTCTCACACTCACAGCCGCTCACTCAGTAATAGTGAGTATAGTCCCACACTCACAGCCGCACACTCAGTAATAGTGAGTATAGTCTCACACTCACAGCCGCACACTCAGTAATAGTGAGTATAGTCTCACACTCACAGCCGCACACTCAGTAATAGTGAGTATAGTCCCACACTCACAGCCGCACACTCAGTAATAGTGAGTATAGTCTCACACCCACAGGCACAGATTGAAAAGGAACAGTTTTTTGGGTGCTGGGTGGCACTGGAGTAATGATCCAACTCCAAACATGTTTGTCTTATCATCTTTACAAAAAAAATACCTGTAAAAATAGATTCATTTTCTAAAAAACCATCCAATACCCTTTGAATAGAAAACATCAACATAAACTGGTCCACTCTGATTAACCATACACTAAATATACCCTTCCAATAAATCACTCATCCCCCTCTCTTGGTAAGAAATCCCATAACCTGACTGTCCTTACAGTAAAGAACCCCTTCCTATGCTGATGGTGAGATCTCCTTTCCTCCCCACCAATGAATCACTCATTCCCCCTCTCTTGGTAGGGAATCCCATAACCTGACTGCCCTTACAGTAAAGAACCCCTTCCTATACTGATGGTGAGATCTCCTTTCCTCCCCACCAATGAATCACTCATTCCCCCTCTCTTGGTAGGGAATCCCATAACCCGACTGCCCTTACAGTAAAGAACCCCTTCCTATACTGATGGTGAGATCTCCTTTCCTCCCCACCAATGAATCACTCATTCCCCCTCTCTTGGTAGAGAATCCCATAACCTGACTGCCCTTACAGTAAAGAACCCCTTCCTATACTGATGGTGAGATCTCCTTTCCTCTCCACCAATGAATCACTCATTCCCCCTCTCTTGGGAGGGAATCCCATAACCTGACTGTCCTTACAGTAAAGAACCCCTTCCTATGCTGATGGTCAGATCTCCTTTCCTCCCCACCAATGAATCACTCATTCCCCCTCTCTTGGGAGGGAATCCCATAACCTGACTGTCCTTACAGTAAAGAACCCCTTCCTATGCTGATGGTCAGATCTCCTTTCCTCCCCACCAATGAATCACTCATTCCCCCTCTCTTGGGAGGGAATCCCATAACCTGACTGTCCTTACAGTAAAGAACCCCTTCCTATACTGATGGTGAAATCTCCTTTCCTCCCCACCAATGAATCACTCATTCCCCCTCTCTTGGGAGGGAATCCCATAACCTGACTGTCCTTACAGTAAAGAACCCCTTCCTATGCTGATGGTCAGATCTCCTTTCCTCCCCACCAATGAATCACTCATTCCCCCTCTCTTGGGAGGGAATCCCATAACCTGACTGTCCTTACAGTAAAGAACCCCTTCCTATACTGATGGTGAAATCTCCTTTCCTCCCCACCAATGAATCACTCATTCCCCCTCTCTTGGGAGGGAATCCCATAACCTGACTGTCCTTACAGTAAAGAACCCCTTCCTATGCTGATGGTGAGATCTCCTTTCCTCCCCACCAATGAATCACTCATTCCCCTCTCTTGGTAGGGAATCCCATAACCTGACTGTCCTTACAGTAAAGAACCCCCTTTCTATGCTGATGATGAGATCTCCTTTCCTCCCCACCAATGAATCACTCATTCCCCTCTCTTGGTAGGGAATCCCATAACCTGACTGTCCTTACAGTAAAGAACCCCTTCCTATGCTGATGGTGAGATCTCCTTTCCTCCCCACCAATGAATCACTCATTCCCCTCTCTTGGTAGGGAATCCCATAACCTGACTGTCCTTACAGTAAAGAACCCCTTCCTATGCTGATGGTGAGATCTCCTTTCCTCCCCACCAATGAATCACTCATTCCCCTCTCTTGGTAGGGAATCCCATAACCTGACTGTCCTTACAGTAAAGAACCCCTTCCTATGCTGATGGTGAGATCTCCTTTCCTCCCCACCAATGAATCACTCATTCCCCCTCTCTTGGGAGGGAATCCCATAACCTGACTGTCCTTTCAAGTTTAGCTCATAGTTTCTGTGAAAATCATACATTTGACAGTAAATAGTTGTATCTTTTGAAAACAAAGGTCACAGACAGAGATCTCTTCATTCATCCTCATTCTGTTGCTTTGTGTTCTGAAGACAATATAAAGCTTTGTACACAAACAAAACTAAAGGTATGGACAGCAGCCAGTCTTCCAATAAAAACAATATCTTTTTTTGCTCAGCTTTAAAACACCAGGTGCCGCCACCCTTAATTGTCATGTCATTTTAAGACACAGGACACCTAAAGGTTCACTTTTTGTTCAAAGAGGCTGTAGGTTGTGTAAATAATGTTCATATTTGTAGGATTAAGCCATTGCCAAGCAAATGTGTCTGAATGTTCTTCCCCACCACTTCTTCCCCAATAGATCATAAAGGAAAGAATAAAAAGGGCAATGAAAAAGAAAAATGTAGAGTCAAGAAAAGGGCAAAAAAAGGGAAAACGTTAAAAGGAAGGAAAGAAAAAAGATGGGGAGATAAGAAAAAAGTGAACCCCCCAAAAAAACCCAACTAAGTATACTTAATAATAACAATATAACAAAAATCTTTGTTCAGTCCTACATTTAGGGACAGATTTATTAAGGTTCAAATGATTCATTTACATTTTCTAATGTTTTTTGGTCAAAACTTACAAATTAGAATTTTAATTCACCAACTTGAATTTAAACTTGAATTTGATATTTATTACAGCTTGACCTTGGAAACAGTTCTAATTAGAATATTCACCACCTAAAACCTGCCAAGTTCATGTACGAGTCAATGGCAGAGGTTAACGGCTTTCCTGACATTCATGGTTTTTTTCGGAGGAAAACTCGATTCAAATTCAATTTGAATTTGATTAGAATTTTCGGGTCGTTCTTAATCAATCGAATATGTTCGATTTTTTTCATGAATAACCTCCCATTAAAGTTTTGTGTACATTCAAATTTATTAGAGTTAAAACAAACGCCTTTACCTTCAAAATTTGACTTTTAATAAATCTGCCCTTAAGTTGTTTTTTGTTGTTGTTGATTTTGTTGTTTTAATTTTTTCAGTTTTGTTTTGTCAGGCTCCTGCTTACTAATTACTGGGTCTTCAGTGTGATTTTAGGGAAAAACCTAGTCTCATATCGTTTCAATAGTTTGGTCTGTTAAGGAAAATATTTTAAGAAACATCCAGAATAGATATATTTTTACATTTTACCAAGTGTGCCCATGGAAAATAATTTCTTTACTCTAACTCAGAATGGGAAACAAATATAAAAATTATGAACAACAAAATCAAGGGTAAAAAACATCCAGAGAGTCGGGTTGCTCATCCATCCAATATACAAAAAATTCCTGCTTTAACGTCAGCCTCGGATGATGAATATTCATTAGTAGCTTTAGTAGATACATTTGCAGAACATATGACGTATGCAGAGTTCATAACAAGAAAATACAGGATTTGGAGTCATCCATGACTATAGTGAGTTATGATTCTATCTCTAGGATTGATGTTCTAGAGCAGGGGTCCCCAACCTTCTTTACCCACGAGCAACATTTAGATGTAAAAAGAGTTGAGGAGCAACATAAGCGTGAAAATTTTACTGGGGGTGCCAAATAAGGGTTGTGATTGGCCATTTGGTAGCCCATATATCGACGATCAACCCACAGGTGGCTCAGTACACTTTTTGCAACCAAAAAAAGCCTCTGAGGAATTCAAAAATAAGCACCTTTGAATCCACTGGGAGCAACATCCAAAGGGGTTAGTGAGCAGCAAGTTGCTCCCGAGCCACTGGTTGGAGATCACTGTTAATGCTTTAAAAAATCTATATATATATATATATATGGGTATATCTAGTTTATGTGAGTGTATGGAGGGGTCAGTGTATGTGTGGGTGCTGGGTTTCATTTGGGGTTTAACTTGATTTCAAAGCAACGTAACTATGTAACTACAAGTCAAAAATTGATGATCTGGAAAAACATATCTAGAAGGAAAAACTTTATTGGGGATTTTAAACATGACTCTCTTTAAACATGAATCAAATTTTTCGAGATTTATTAAACTCTGATGGTGTTAAAAGTCCGAATAAAAAAGTACTCCAACGCAGACCTGTCGAGTTCATTTAGATTCCAAGCTATACAAAGGGAAGAAGCACATCAATTCACACGGGCTTAAGCCTTCATCTTGTTTATTGCAGACATTGTGGCACAAGCTTTCAGGGACCAACCCCTTCCTCGGATGAAGAAAAAAAAAGGTTGTTCTTTAATGTGTGAATCATACTGAGTAATCAACAACTTATGACAAAGTGTAGGACCTGAAACATTGTTAATTGGATTGCTCAGTTTCATGAAAATGGTCAATACACACTGGGGTTGAAAGTCACATCATTTTCCCACACTACTTAATTTATTGATTGTATCAACTTCTTAATGGTTTATTAGCAATAAAACTAATGGTGGGTATAGGAATAATTGCTTTTTGAGCTGTTTGCTCTCAGGAAACAAAACCAAATTACGGCTACAAAGTCAGGAAATTGAAGCAGTGCTTTTTTAGGTTCATTTTTAACATCTTTCATTTACTCTTTAGTTTCAGGGCTATTGAGATGTTGAAACAACATTTCCAAAAAAGTTGCAGGACCAATGAATATACTGAATTCCATTTTGAGATCAACTGGTAAAGGTCCAAAAAATGGAATCAATGAAAAATGAGGGAAAGTGATGAGCAAAATTTTATTCCAAGTTTCTCTGCAAAAATGATGCCCATAGACTCTAATGGGTGGAAAATTGCGTTGCGCATCAAAAATTTGTTGCGCAATTTGCTGTGCATCAAAAAAAAATTGGTGCCCATCCACTTTAATGAATTTCAGTGAATTTTTCACCGTTTTGCTAATTTTCCGTGAAGCCGACGACTAATGAAGATCAGCAAGTTGAACTAATGTTCCCAGACAGAGAACACTGACCAAAGGTTTTCAGAAGATAATGGAACCCATGGAAGAGCCAGTGGTTCCTAAACTTGTGAGTTTTTCTATGTCTGAATGTTTGAGCTCGAGGCTCTGTATTGTTGTTTATATATTGGTACACAAATAGAGAATAGTTAGGTTTGATTGTTTAAATCAATGAATATGTTTTACATAACTTGGATCTTGTGGGTGGAACTCAATATGGGTTAAATATTATCCATCCCAGTAGAGACCATAAATCTTGGGCTCTCCGCTAGCCTCTATGCCTTTGAGTCAGATATATGGTAAATATTCCTGGGACAGTGCCTGTTTTATTTAAATGAATAAATGTAGCCAATTAAGATGTGAGATGATAGAACACAAGAATAATACTTTTAATAATAATTAGGGATGAGCGAAATTTATTTGCCAGGTTTCGGCGTGAAAAAGACTCCAATAGACTCCAATTGTTGCTCACCAATAAAAATTTGTCATCCATAGACTTCAATGCATTTGGCAAATTTTATCGCCTTTTCGCAAATTTTTCAGGGAAGTGAAAATAATAATAATTTCATAATAATTTCATTTCAGGAATCAATGATTTAAAGAGCCAAGAAAGCCTTGGCCAAGTGCTTTTACTGTAATGCCTGAAGTGCCTCAAGAACGTGCTAAGTGGGTTTGCTAATCTGAAACGAAGCTTTTGGCCTTTAATTAACTGTACATTATAAACAAAAAGCAACAGACCCCAAACTTCTTCTGAATTCAAAAGTATCATCAAATATTATGAGCTTATTAATAATGGAGTCATCACAGTTCTCTTTCATCTCTCAAGCAAGTTTAATTTAATTTAGACATAATTTAAACAAAATCTAAGACTATTATACTTAAATAATCTAGGGCTTCAAGTGGTGACATTTTAAGTAACTTTCCTGCATTTTCCGACTGATTGTGAACATATGTAATGTGTAAATGTGCTTCGACACATCTAGGGAATGCTATAGGCTCTTCTTAGCAAAAGATGAAGTTCCATGAAGGGCCAGCAATGCTCATGAAACCCAACAAATCTTGAATTTCTATATCATTATAATTATAACTGTTGGACATTTTATATAGTGAAAGGAAGATTTATATTGGAAGTAGTGAATAATATCTCTACATGTATTGCCTGAACATATCAATGAGTGAGTCACTTGTATTTGTCAAACATAACTTTCGTACAATTGCTGTCACGGCCAGAACATCGTCTTGTTCTTTTACTACATTATTTCATCTGGATGGTTAATGGCAGGTCAGAAGACTGGGACGTCCAATCGTTCGTTGGATACAAAGCAAGAATCTGCACTGCTATGGCCAGTTTTACTGGTGTTAAAGGGGACCTATCACCCAGACATAAAAACCCATGTAACAAAAGTCCTTCAAATTAAACAAAAAACCCAAAAATGTTTTTAAAATAATATCCATACCTGTTATAAAGGTATTTAAAAATCTTAGCTGTCAATCATATATTGCCTGCCTCACCTCCATGCCTGAGTCATAGAGGCGGGGCAGAAAATTACTTTCACTTTCTATTCTGGATTTCCTAGATGTCACTGTCCTCCTTACATTCCCATTCCCTCCTCACTGTCTAATTGTGTAGCCACTGACAGGGCATGTGAATCAGGTCTCCCATTCTGGCGCATAAACAAGATTCTGGCATAACGCATAGCTCGCCTTTTTTTGTCCACAAAATGGCTGCTGCCTGCTTGGTGTGATTTTAAGACTAAAGGAAACAAGATTTAAATAATTGACAGTAAGGTTTATTTTGCTTGACTAATCTAATAAAAAAGAATTTGGAATCATGTCTTAGACCAGTGATCCCCAACCAGTAGCTCGTGAGTAACATGTTGCTCCCCAACCCCTTGGATGTTGCGCTCAGTGTCCTCAAAGCAGGTGATTATTTTTGAATTCCAGGCTTGGAAGCACATTTTAATTGCATAAAAACTAAGTATAGTGCAAAGTAGAGCCTCTTGTACGCTACTAGTCCACATAGGGGCTACCATACAGCCAATCACAGCCCTTATTTGGCACCCTAACGGACATGCTTGTGTTGCTTCCCAACACTTTTACATTTGAATGTGGCTCACAAGTAAAAAAAGGTTGGGGACCCCTGTCTTAGAATGACAGGTCCCCTTTAAGAATGGGATAAATGGTATCCATGCAAGTCTGATGGGAACCTGTAAGGACCCCTCCACTTCAAATCCAAAATGATGTCGCCCATGGCCACCGTATGAAGTAAAACTCCATTGCAGCCCAGAGATCCATTTGGGCAACATGAGCATGGCATCAACTTAATTATTTTTTTTTAAATAGTGGAAAAACAAAATCTCAAATAGTAAAAGAAGATCTTCTGCCCCATAGTATTTGGTAGTAAGTTGTTGGCCAAAGTTATCACAGCTACTCTGTACAGTTCCTCTTTAGAGACTGAGGTTTAAAAGCCCAAGTAGAATAAACCTGTACCTGTTGGAATCACTGCACTTGGGCAATACACATCTTGTTCCATTTACCTATGGGGTAGAGTCAGCAGCTTGTTGAACTTCTTCATTGCCAGAAGGAGTCACTAACAGGGCATTCATTTTTGTGATCATAGATTTCAAGATTTCTGCTGGCATCCAAAGTGTGCCAGGGAATTTCTCAGTCACAAGATTAAGTTTTGGAAATATACAAGTATAATTTTCATCTTATGTCTAAGGATGACGATATCTCGCTAGAGCAAGATACAAAACCTTTTCTTCTCGTAGACGTAATTGCCGGGTGGAAAGTAAGTATCTAGGAAAATTAAGCTGAACCAAGATAAATGGTCTCCAAATTCAGATCCAATGGTGGCAACCTGGGTTTGATTTATGACTTACCAGTTACAGGAATATGGCCACCAATGGTCAGTGAGCCCCAGTCATAGCTTTCCCGTCAAAGTCTGAGATTTAAATGACTTTTGCAGGAACTCTAATATAGTTGCTTCTCATGGAGAAGAAACATATTTGTTGCATCTTTGAACCACAAATAATCATCCCCAGATTTTGTATTTTGTTGTGGTGGAATGCCTTTTATCCATTCTCTCTCAGTTCCACTCTGTTACGTTCATACACACAACCACTTTGAAATCTGAACATGGTGAGAACTCAAGATATTACATTTGTGATTCTTCTGGGTGAAGTGGACATACTAAAAGGAAGGGCTGTGTAATGGATATGGTGATATACCGTAACACTGAACTCAAGAATATCCAATGACCAGTGAAGATGGATACATGCAGATAGGCAACTGTAGGAAATATTTTTTGTACTTTACTAAATTAAACTGCAGGGTTTCTGCATGAAGTGCATTATGGGTTAGTACCAAGATGATATTGGCACCTTCAGTACTACCAGAACATATAAAGAACAAGGATGCCCACCTTGCTTAACATGCTTTCTGACTGTGTTGGTTGATCGGCGTAAGACCAGTGCCAGCCCATAGTATTATGGGACAGAATACAGAGATTTGTGGGAAAACATTAAGGCAAAAGTAGGAAGGAAACAAAAACCACTGTTCATTGGGGGGACAGTGATATGAGAGTCAGATCATGTAGACACCAAGCACACAGACATTTGGATAATACTTTGCTACTGTTTATTGAGTTCCACCTATTAAATTTATTCTGATTGCGAAATGTCGATATAGAATTCTGATTTAATTCTGAAAATATTTTATTCTTTAACACACAATCAGAGAGAGTTTTATTTTCCATGGTTTCATCACCTTTCTATCAAGTATTGACCTTGTTTGACCGAGAATACATTGCTTTTAAATTGTGGAATTCTTATTTCTAGACAGAAGGATTGTAATTATACATCTATGACTACCTATCCATTGGTTTTTTTTACGGCCCATGGTTTTTCATTAGGTTGGACACTTCTCTTCACCCAAGGCATACACTTCCCTTATTATGTCACTCAATGCTCCATCAACAATATCATTGATCTTCTGTACAATTACAGACAAAAGTTGATCATTGAAACAGAGAGAATGTTCTTGTAATGGCTGACATGGTTCTGCAACATCTTGGGCATTTTGTTGTTGCTGGTTCAAGAATGGTTCACTTGTGCTTGTGTTAACTAGAAGGGAGGAATTTACCTCCGCACTCATATTACTGACTGGTGTAAACTCTAGGATTGACTTCTCTGCTTCTGTGAAGCTTTCATTTGCAAATACTATATTCACCTCTTCAGTGATGGGCAATGTAGGACTTGTAATTTCTTCTACTCTACTTTCTTCGATTGGTGGAATTATGGAGGATGGTGTGTTAGAAGTTATGGTGGTAGCTGGAGTCTGGTTTTTACGATGTTTACGATTTGGATTTTTGGGGTGCAATAGTTTATTAATTACAAAATGTTCTTCACTACTCGACTTCTTTCCAGCAGAAAAGCGCCTCCTAAAAGCTGCCTTCTCCTTGCCTAAAGGTTCTGCATTCAACCACACATTATTTCCCTCACGGACTATATTTGCATCCTTGTTTTCTTCACTGGACTTGCGTCTGTTTCCTTTTCCTCGTTCTCCTGTTCTCAGCATGTCTTCCAGTTTCTTTAAACCATAAGGTGAGTCAATGTTTTTGACTTCTGGTTCTGGAGTAGCAGCTGCGGAAGGGAACCGTGAAGTGACTCCCAGCGCCTCCTTTATAACATCAACTCCAAACACTTTCTCTAACAATTTTTGGCAATATGGTACCTGCTCAGCTAAGTCATGGTTCTGTGTAGTGAAAGGGTCCGGCTGCTCATTTATTCCCAGAGCTGTAGGATTGATAGTGGCAGACTCTGTACAAAAATATATAGATGATATATAATATATAGATTATTAATAATATATACATGATACATAGATATATGTTAGATGAGTAAATGTTGATACCCAAACTGTTTGTCGCACGCTAAGGATCTGGTTTCATGGAATACAATA
Source organism: Xenopus laevis (assembly GCF_017654675.1). Lineage (NCBI taxonomy): Eukaryota > Metazoa > Chordata > Amphibia > Anura > Pipidae > Xenopus > Xenopus laevis. Next base: position 135,729,734 of record NC_054382.1, on the reverse strand, counting down.
TAGTTGAGGCAAAGGAGACACTCAATCTGCAGTTTTCTGCTTTTATATCAATGATTTACCAAATTGTATGTTTCAGACCCACATTTGAGGTACAATATTTGATTGCAATAAATAAAAAATTTGGTGAAGACTGCGCTGTTAACACGAAGTTCCTATGGGGAGAGCAGCACCAAAAGTAGTGGATCCACACTTCCACTTTCAGTAAAAATGATCAGCAGAAAGGTGCGCTAATATTCTTATTGCGCCTTATACATACACCTGAAAGGAAAAAAAAACTATATATGGAGTAGTACGTTCAGCACTTGTTAGAAATATCTCAGATGTTAGAACTACTCACAATATAGATCATCAAGCAGAAGCGTGTAAAGTGCTTTCTTGTAGCAGGATATATACGATGTAAAGCTGTGCGGTAGTTCTAGAAGGAAGAAAGGCTACAGATAGTGAAGAATCGTCGGGAATCCAACACAGACCCTGCGGGTCCTAAAAACTTTGCCAAACGGCAGCAGAGTGAAGCGTTGAAAGGACCGCAAAGGAGCCGCTCGATGTTAGCGTGTTCTCTTAGGCGCTGTTGAACGCCGGTCTTTAAGTGAAGGGCCATGTATATTACTGAAATAAAAGTTTGATATAGAATTACTCTCCCCTTGAATTACTTATCTAAACTTTATACTGCACCGGAGGCGACCTGACTAACTGTGAGAGAAAGAAAGGGATACGGTACCGATCGAGGACGTGGATCAGATCAGCGAGGCTGCCTTCACTTAAAGACCGGCGTTCAACAGCGCCTAAGAGAACACGCTAACATCGAGCGGCTCCTTTGCGGTCCTTTCAACGCTTCACTCTGCTGCCGTTTGGTAAGTTTTTAGGACCCGCAGGGTCTGTGTTGGATTCCCGACGATTCTTCACTATCTGTAGCCTTTCTTCCTTCTAGAACTACTGCACAGCTTTACATCGTATATATCCTGCTACAAGAAAGCACTTTACACGCTTCTGCTTGATGATCTATATTGTGAGTAGTTCTAACATCTGAGATATTTCTAACAAGTGCTGAACGTACTACTCCATATATAGTTTTTTTTTCCTTTCAGGTGTATGTATAAGGCGCAATAAGAATATTAGCGCACCTTTCTGCTGATCAATATTTGATTGCAATCTCTTTTTTTATAATTGGGTTAAAGCTATGGTATAAACCATTCGACCATAGTTCCAATAATTAACGAGTGATACTCAGAGTTCCCTGTATAACTCAGCCTGCAGCCTTGTGCCTTTATATGGTCACAGAACAACCCCTCAGTGACTTATAATATCCTTATCATTTACAGTAGGGGGTACATTATCCCTTATAATACATGAGTGATACTCAGAGTTCCCTGTATAACTCAGCCTGCAGCCTTGTGTCTTTATATGGTCACAGAACAACCCCTCAGTGACTTCTAATATCCTTATCATTTACAGTAGGGGGTACATTATCCCTTATAATACATGAGTGATACTCAGAGTTCCCTGTATAACTCAGCCTGCAGCCTTGTGCCTTTATATGGTCACAGAACAACCCCTCAGTGACTTCTAATATCCTTATCATTTATAGTAGGGGGTACATTATCCCTTATAATACATGAGTGATACTCAGAGTTCCCTGTATAACTCAGCCTGCAGCCTTGTGCCTTTATATGGTCACAGAACAACCCCTCAGTGACTTCTAATATCCTTATCATTTACAGTAGGGGGTACATTATCCCTTATACAAGAGTGATACTCAGAGTTCCCTGTATAACTCAGCCTGCAGCCTTGTGCCTTTATATGGTCACAGAACAACCCCTCAGTGATATATAGTGATCATATCCCCTTATATATTTATATATAGTGATCATGTCCCCCTTATATATTTATATATAGTGATGATATCCCCCTTATGTATTTATATATAGTGATCATATCCCCTTATATATTTATATATAGTGATCATATCCCCCTTATATATATTTATATATAGTGATCATATCCCCTTATATATTTATATATAGTGATCACATCCCCTTATATATTTATATAAAGTGATCATATCCCCCTTATATATTTATATATAGTGATCATATCCCCCTTATATATTTATATATAGTGATCATATCCCCCTTATATATTTATATATAGTGATCATATCCCCCTTATATATTTATATATAGTGATCATATCCCCCCTATATATTTATATATAGTGATCATATCCCCCTTATATATTTATATATATAGTGATCATATCCCCTTATATATTTATATATAGTGATCATGTCCCCCTTATATATTTATATATAGTGATCATGTCCCCCTTATGTATTTATATATAGTGATCATATCCCCCTTATATATTTATATATATAGTGATCATATCCCCCTTATGTATTTATATATAGTGATCATATCCCCCTTATATATTTATATATATAGTGATCATATCCCCTTATATATTTATATATAGTGATCATGTCCCCCTTATATATTTATATATAGTGATCATATCCCCTTATATATTTATATATAGTGATCATATCCCCCTTATATATATTTATATATAGTGATCATATCCCCTTATATATTTATATATAGTGATCACATCCCCTTATATATTTATATAAAGTGATCATATCCCCCTTATATATTTATATATAGTGATCATATCCCCCTTATATATTTATATATAGTGATCATATCCCCCTTATATATTTATATATAGTGATCATATCCCCCTTATATATTTATATATAGTGATCATATCCCCCTTATATATTTATATATAGTGATCATATCCCCCTTATATATTTATATATAGTGATCATATCCCCTTATATATTTATATATAGTGATCATATCCCCTTATATATTTATATATAGTGATCACATCCCCTTAAATATTTATATAAAGTGATCATATCCCCCTTATATATTTATATATAGTGATCATATCCCCCTTATATATTATATATAGTGATCATATCCCCTTATATATTTATATATAGTGATCATATCCCCCTTATATATTTATATATAGTGATCATATCCCCTTATATTTTTATATATAGTGATCATATCCCCTTATATATTTATATATAGTGATTATATCCCCTTATATATTTATATATAGTGATCATATCCCCTTATATATTTATATATAGTGATCATATCCCCTTAACTGTCTCTTCTCCAGTGTAACCAATCACAACTTGCCTTTGCCCATAACTGATCCCTAACTATTTGAGAGAAAGGAATGAGAGAGACGTGGGAAACAGGAGAAATCACCTTCTACCAAAGAGTAAAATGGACTTTAGCTGTTTCAGAATAGAATTGATTTGATGCTATTTGTTCTTTAAAAGCAACTTACCCATTGGAGAGAATATGAAGAGCAGGAAGAATGGGAGACCCAGGGATTGTAGAACTGGACCCATTATAAGGAAGAGAGAAGCCAAAGCTGCTGTTTGTATATTGGCCCCTTGGCTGTGACTGAGCGTTGCTGCTCAATGACAATGGGAGGCAGTTCTTTAGCTTCATATTGTTTCTCCTTCTCCTCCTCTTTCACCTGTTCTGCGCTGTTATGTCTCTGGCAATGAAATTATGTATTTTTATAGCAAAACTTTGATTAATATTCATTTTTATGATTTATGATTTATTGTTTATAGAGTTGCAAAGGAGGTTTCTGCTTTCCTTGTGCTCAATGATTTGCACAATCTTTTATTTTCCATTAGTGCAGAAATTACAAATAATTCCCTGAATATTGATTAATCTCAGGAACAATTTAAAAGATTGTTCTTTCTAACTCCATGCAAAGAAATCCTTGGAGAGACTGCTTATTTGTACCCTGGGTACCCCTGGAACTATAGCAGGGTGACTGTTACCCCAATGTTTCTATATATCTGTAACCTTGTTATGAGCTAAGGGGGCCCAGTCTGAAGGTCAGTTAGGGGGAGATTTGGGGTGAGTGTTTATTTGTGTCCTGGGTACCCCTGAAACTATAGCAGGGTGACACCCCAATGTTTCTATATATCTGTAACCTTGTTATGAGCTAAGGGGGCCCAGTCTGAAGGTCAGTTAGGGGGAGATTTGGGGTGAGTGCTTATTTGTACCCTGGGTACCCCTGGAACTATAGCAGGGTGACACCCCAATGTTTCTATATATCTGTAACCTTGTTATGAGCTAAGGGGGCCCAGTCTGAAGGTCAGTTAGGGGGAGATTTGGGGTGAGTGTTTATTTGTGTCCTGGGTACCCCTGAAACTATAGCAGGGTGACACCCCAATGTTTCTATATATCTGTAACCTTGTTATGAGCTAAGGGGGCCCAGTCTGAAGGTCAGTTAGGGGGAGATTTGGGGTGAGTGCTTATTTGTACCCTGGGTACCCCTGGAACTATAGCAGGGTGACACCCCAATGTTTCTATATATCTGTAACCTTGTTATGAGCTAAGGGGGCCCAGTCTGAAGGTCAGTTAGGGGGAGATTTGGGGTGAGTGCTTATTTGTACCCTGGGTACCCCTGGAACTATAGCAGGGTGACACCCCAATGTTTCTATATATCTGTAACCTTGTTATGAGCTAAGGGGGCCCAGTCTGAAGGTCAGTTAGGGGGAGATTTGGGGTGAGTGCTTATTTGTACCCTGGGTACCCCTGGAACTATAGCAGGGTGACACCCCAATGTTTCTATATATCTGTAACCTTGTTATGAGCTAAGGGGGCCCAGTCTGAAGGTCAGTTAGGGGGAGATTTGGGGTGAGTGATTATTTGTACCCTGGGTACCCCTGAAACTATAGCAGGGTGACACCCCAATGTTTCTATATATCTGTAACCTTGTTATGAGCTAAGGGGGCCCAGTCTGAAGGTCAGTTAGGGGGAGATTTGGGGTGAGTGTTTATTTGTGTCCTGGGTACCCCTGAAACTATAGCAGGGTGACACCCCAATGTTTCTATATATCTGTAACCTTGTTATGAGCTAAGGGGGCCCAGTCTGAAGGTCAGTTAGGGGGAGATTTGGGGTGAGTGCTTATTTGTACCCTGGGTACCCCTGGAACTATAGCAGGGTGACACCCCAATGTTTCTATATATCTGTAACCTTGTTATGAGCTAAGGGGGCCCAGTCTGAAGGTCAGTTAGGGGGAGATTTGGGGTGAGTGCTTATTTGTACCCTGGGTACCCCTGGAACTATAGCAGGGTGACACCCAATGTTTCTATATATCTGTAACCTTGTTATGAGCTAAGGGGGCCCAGTCTGGAGGTCAGTTAGGGGGAGATTTGGGGTGAGTGTTTATTTGTGTCCTGGGTACCCCTGAAACTATAGCAGGGTGACACCCCAATGTTTCTATATATCTGTAACCTTGTTATGAGCTAAGGGAGCCCAGTCTGAAGGTCAGTTAGGGGGAGATTTGGGGTGAGTGTTTATTTGTGTCCTGGGTACCCCTGAAACTATAGCAGGGTGACACCCCAATGTTTCTATATATCTGTAACCTTGTTATGAGCTAAGGGGGCCCAGTCTGAAGGTCAGTTAGGGGGAGATTTGGGGTGAGTGATTATTTGTACCCTGGGTACCCCTGAAACTATAACAGGGTGACTGTTACCCCAATGTTTCTATATATCTGTAACCTTGTTATGAGCTAAGGGGGGCCCAGTCTGTCCACCATGCAAATGTTCTGCCATAGCAACAAGCCTGGACTGCCATCCTAAAAGTCCCATTCAAATTATGATTGAACTCTGATCAATGACACATCAATGAGCTGTGACATATATTGTGACATATATACCTATACATTGACAATAAGGAGTTTTCCCATTGCCAATGGAAAAGGAGGTTGAGTTTTTAAGAGTAAATGAAGCCTAAGATGCAAAGCAAATCTGATATCTGGAATTCTTGGGACTGGGGGTTTTCATACTCTGTGTAGCACCATATCCTAAAACTAATACAAACCAATTAAACTTTAAAAAAGACAACAAGATTGTTTTGTTACCAACATGGATTTATATTTATATTTATATTTATATTTAGCTATCACAGGGTAGTTGTTTATTACTAGAAGAAGATGCTAATCATTAAAACATTTAAAATTGTTTGCTAAGACTCCATCTGTGCAACTGCAACACATTGCGATTATTTCTCCTTTTATTTATATTTGTATAACACAAAAGCCTTGAATATCCTGGAAATGATATCCTTATAAATGACTCCTAATAATGTTATCAGTTATATTTTTGTCACATGACTCACTAAAACTTGTGTATTATAATAAATAAAAATAACAAATAAAAAAAACAAACAAATACAAAAAGTAGTGTAGAAGTGATACCTGTATTGGCTAACAATAAAAAAAATAGATTGCAAGCTTTCGGAGCACCAAGGCAAAATACAAATAAAAGGTAGAAAGGCACAGCATATATTCTGTTAGATCAGTGACAGGTATTCATGGGTAATAAATCAGGAAGTTGCAGATAGATATGATATATAGACAATGAATTAGGGTGGGTGTAAATAGTCCAGGAGTCTGGATTTAGTCAGGTCACATAGTGAAACCTGACCCTAAATTAAGGCCCTGTCTTATTGTGTCAAATGACTCCAGACATTTGAATTCATAAATATTCCTTTCCCATTCAGTTTTAAAGTTCCCTTTTAGAATTAAGAGCTGCCTGAAGACTGGGATTTTGACTGCAGAAATGTTGCCCCACTGGTGTTTCACATGATTTGCTGTTGATTTCATGTCTGTGATGGTTCATCCTTGTGCCCAATTGTAGTCCTGTTTCACCAATGTATCTGCCTCCTGTAGAGCCCCCAGTACATGTAATCATATAGACCACATTGGATGAAGCACACGAATAGTGGTCCAGAATGTGTAGACTTTTTGTGTACTCAGAATTGCTACTTGATTAGGTTAGATTAGGTGGTTGTCTATACGACAAGAGAGGTAGTTCTGGGAATATTTCTTTTAGTCGGGTATCTGTATGGAGCATGGGTTGCAGGTCTCTGGCTATTTTTTTAATAATGTTCAGTTGTGGGTTGTACGTAAGTACAATAGGTGCCCTGTTGTTTTCTGTCTTTTCTTTGTAATCCAAGAGTGTGTCTCTGTGTATTTGAGTTGTTCTGTGGATTTGATCATCAATAACCTGCTGTGGATGGGATCCCAAAAGTTTTCTGTAAGGGATGGAGATGTTTATGTCTGTCATCAAGGTTTGAGCAAATCCGGTTGTATCTCAGAGCCTGGCTAAACACAATTGATTTTTTTATGGGATGAGGATGAAAACTGTCCCACATAGGCCTTGGTTCTCCGAAAGCTTGCAATCTATTTTTATTGTTAGCCAATATAGGTATCACTTCTACTATACTTTTTGTATTTGTTTGTTTTTTTATTGGTTATTTTTGCTAATGGCTAACATAGTACCACAGTTTTTGTTTTGTGCATAATAAATAAAATAACATCAAGGCCAAAAGAAGGACGGAACTCGGATCAAACAAAGAGCAGGTTTATTGCATTCACCTGCAGGGATCTTACGCCTTATGCATTTCAGGATTCATGTGGTGCCTATGACTAAGGGATTGAATCCCGAAACGCGTAAGATCCCTGCAGGCGAATGCAATAAACCTGCTCTTTGTTTGATCCGAGTGCCGTCCTTCTTTTGGCCTTGATGTTATTTTATTTATTATGCACAAAACAAAAACTGTGGTACCTTCCTTTTTTTGGCCTTGATGTGTGTTTGAGCAGTGGGGAGTTGGGGACGCTGCAGACTGAGCACCCGGGAAGAAGTAAAGGAACAGTTAATGGGAAGGTGAGCTTGGAGCCGTCCCTTCGGTTTGGTTAATAAATAAAGTAACCCTTGTTGGAAAATATGCGGATTCACAAAGCCAGTCACGGAACTCCTCGATAACTTATAGTATCCTTATATTTTACAATAGGGGGCACTTTATTCACTATATAATTATAATACATACAATCCATGAACAATTCGTTGATGATATCAATATACATTGTGCCTACTTAGAACCGCTCGCGTCATTTACGTCACATGACTTTTTGAATCAGGTTCTCGTTAAGGTTGCCGTACAAGTTTTTGAAATTTTGCCCTAATTCAAAATGTTTTTGTTCGAATTGTATTTTCAAAAACTCAAATGTTTGGTGTTTATAAAGCAAAAAAATTTAAATGTAAAATGTGCGTGTTCATGTTGAAGTCAATGAGAGTTGTCCTTGGCAGAAATTGAAGCCATTTTTTTTAAATTTGAAATTTTCAAGTTTTTCAAGTTTGTAAACTCACAAATTCAAGATATTTGAGTTTTTGCCACAATTGTATTCAATCGAGTGTTTATATATTCCGATTTTTTAATAAATGAGTTGTTTTTTTTCTGTGCAATTTGATTTTATTAAGTATCCTTTCACAGCAATAGTTTAAAGGGATCCTGTCATCGGAAAACATGTTTTTTTCAAAACACATCAGTTAATAGTGCTGCTCCAGCAGAATTCTGCACTGAAATCCATTTCTCAAAAGAGCAAACAGATTTTTTTATATTCAATTTTGAAATCTGACATGGGGCTAAACATATTGTCAGTTTCCCAGCTGCCCCTGGTCATGTGACTTGTGCCTGTACTTTAGGAGAGAAATGCTTTCTGGCAGGCTGCTGTTTTGCCTTCTCAATGTAACTGAATGTGTCTCAGTGGGACCTGGATTTTACTATTGAGTGTTGTTCTTAGATCTACCAGGCAGCTGTTATCTTGTGTTAGGGAGCTACTATCTGGTTACCTTCCCATTGTTCTGTTGTTTGGCTGCTGGGGGGAAAAGGGAGGGGCGTGATATCAGTCCAACTTGCAGTACAGCAGTAAAGAGTGACTGAAGTTTATCAGAGCAAAAGTCACATGACTGGGGGCAGCTGGGAAATTGACAATATGTCTAGCCCCATGTTAGATTTCAAAATTGAATATAAAAAAATCTGTTTGCTCTTTTGAGAAATGGATTTCAGTGCAGAATTCTGCTGGAGCAGCACTATTAACTGATTCATTTTGGAAAAAAAATGTTTTCCTATGACAGTATCCCTTTAACATTTTGACTTTTATATCATGTAGCACCCTAAAGGTCTCCTACGCAGAGGGGAGCACTTAACATATAGTCATGAATGCTGTATATATATGTATATGTAAATAATACAATCTGTAAATAATAACTGTACTAACAAATAAAATTGAACAATAAAGATTACATAATAAACCTTAATGGCCTTCTCCTCCGTGTCTTGATTTCTGATGGTTTTGTATCATCTCCTTAAATCAAAGTTTGTTTATTTTTTTAAATAGTGAGTTTATTCAAAGTAGAAAAAGCCTCTAAAACTCAATTTGTGATAAATAAGCCCATAAGTGTACATGTTCCCTGATACATGTTGATATAAGGAATGAAATATTCAAAACCAGGTTCACTGAACATCAATGACATATCAGGACTACCATTGAGAGACACAATGAAGGAAAACTCTTGCATTACATTGTTTCCTTCAGATAATAGTTAGTGGTGAAACACTTGTGTTACAATTGGAGGGCTCTTGGATAAATCCCTTGTAACTGATGTAATTTGGCTTTGAGAAAGGTACACAACGTTCATTTCCCAAAAGCTTCATTCCCTTCCATGAATTGTATTCTTTTACTGCAGTGTAACCAGTACTTCAGATTTGCTGTTTAGTGTTACCTGCTTAAAGGAGAAGGAAAGGTTAAAACTAAGTAAGCTTTATCAGAAAGGTCCATCTAAATATACCAGTAAACCCTCAAAGTAATGCTGCTCTGAGTCCCCTGTCAAAAGAAACACTGCATTTCTTTCCTTCTATTGTGTACTCATGGGCTTCTGTATCAGACTAACTGTTTTCAGCTTAAACCTCATTGCCCTGGGCAAGAGCATGCTCAGTTTGTTCCTCTTCCCCCGCCCTCCCTTCTCTACTGTAATCTGAGCCCAGAACAGGGAGAGACTCAGGCAGGAAGTGATGTCACACCAAGCTAATATGGCAGCTGCTATCCTAAACAAACAGAGAGTTTCTAGAGCTTTTTACTCAGGTATGGTAAAACATTCTACAGAATAAATATAGCATTCTAGCTTGCACTATTGTAGCTAATCTATTGGCAATAAAATGCTTCCGTAGCTTTCCTTCTCCTTTAAGTTTACCCCTTTGCCCCTCTAAGTTTTACCCCTTTACCCCCCAATAACTTTTTCATGTTATTTTGATTATTTTATTTAATTTCTAGCAATTTCATCACATATTTAGATCTTCATTACCATCAATTGCTTTTTTTTTTGGCCAATAAAATTATATATTATTTTGGATTGGATTTTTGTTACTTTTGCTACATTTTGCATTGTTCTGTATTACTTGATTTTGTCCATAGAGGCTTTGTGTGTGCTGTTTTAATTTTGGGGTCTGTATATGCAACATGGTTGTGTGATCCTATGCATATTGGGCACCAAACTGTTCACAAGACTTCTGGCGTTCATGTTTATGATGTGTTATGTTTGTGCCTATGGATGTTTCGGGGATAAGATGCTATAAAGTTCAAGCTTTGCAGTAATATTCAAAAATTTGATAAAAACCAATAGCAAAGATTTGTAGTTTGGTAGTATGGAGCAAAAAGACATATGTGCCCATTTTATATTTGCCAGAATGTGCACTTTCCAAAAATATGGTTTTCTGGGGTCAATATACTGTTAGGGGCATGTTGGCTTTGCATTCTACAGCTGCAGCAATGCCTTGAGAATTTGATATTGTATTGCTGGGGAGGGGGTTATCTGTTATGGTCAGAAATCTCCATAAATGTTACATCTTTGTTATTGGCGCACTCAGGAGACACAGGGCTTTTGAAATGTGTTGTATTTTCATGCGTGCAATAAATATGTTTCTACTTTATGTCGAAATATTATGAGAAATGTGTTCTTATTTAGAGTCATTTTTCTTGTTGAAAAAATGACTCTAATGGAGCAGAAAATAGTGCTTGGAAGAAATATGAAAACAAATCTGTGATTCTATTTTCATTTTAATGATAGACTTGTTCTTACTCAGATACTGTACATGAAGTTCCTTCTACTTTCTCCAGATTGAGATATTCTTGGATAAAGATCTGGCACAATATAAAAGTGCAGCTGGGGCAGAACCCATGATTTTCTTTTGTTTTCCCTTCGGTTTATGTTTCTGAAGATTGATGGGCCCCTGTTGGACTAAGAGAAATGTGAACAAACACTTGGCCATTGTTTTATATTGGGAGGCACCCAAGCTACTGTGAGTGAATATTTACATCCAAGCCATTTGTTTTAAGCATTGACATTACAGGGAATGGGTGCTAAGCACATACAATGCCATAATAATTAGATCATACATCAATTTGTAGGGACTGGATACATTGCAAATATTATTTTTTATTGTAATTAAAATTAATTTATAAGAATTTCATGCAACCAGACTATGCGGCATTTTGTGATTTGATGGGATTTAATAGGAAACTTTTTGAAACATAATTTCTGCAGATTTACACAGGCCGCCATATTTAATATCCTTGTTATAATCACAAGGAAATAGTAACACTCTGCATGTTACCTGAATCTGTAAACTAAACTGATATAGAAAACAAAAAGGCTTTTGAGCCTGTACATTAAATGTCCATCTAGTGTTACCAATCCCTATTTCTGTAGGGAAATGAGAGAGAGCAGACAGTAACCCTTCCAACACTTTCCTCTTGTCTCTATATATTAGGTACCTATCTAGTGTTACCAATCCCTATTTCTGTAGGGAAATGAGAGAGAGCAGACAGTAACCCTTCCAACACTTTCCTTTTGTCTCTATATATTAGGTACCTATCTAGTGTTACCAATCCCTATTTCTGTAGGGAAATGAGAGAGAGCAGACAGTAACCCTTCCAACACTTTCCTCTTGTCTCTATATATTAGGTACCTATCTAGTGCTACCAATCCCTATTTCTGTAGGGAAATGAGAGAGAGCAGACAGTAACCCTTCCAACACTTTCCTCTTGTCTCTATATATTAGGTACCTATCTAGTGTTACCAATCCCTATTTCTGTAGGGAAATGAGAGAGAGCAGACAGTAACCCTTCCAACACTTTCCTCTTGTCTCTATATATTAGGTACCTATCTAGTGCTACCAATCCCTATTTCTGTAGGGAAATGAGAGAGAGCAGACAGTAACCCTTCCAACACTTTCCTCTTGTCTCTATATATTAGGTACCTATCTAGTGTTACCAATCCCTATTTCTGTAGGGAAATGAGAGAGAGCAGACAGTAACCCTTCCAACACTTTCCTCTTGTCTCTCTATATATTAGGTACCTATCTAGTGCTACCAATCCCTATTTCTATAGGGAAATGAAAGAGAGCAGACAGTAACCCTTCCAACACTTTCCTCTTGTCTCTATATATTAGGTACCTATCTAGTGCTACCAATCCCTATTTCTGTAGGGAAATGAGAGAGAGCAGACAGTAACCCTTCCAACACTTTCCTCTTGTCTCTATATATTAGGTACCTATCTAGTGCTACCAATCCCTATTTCTGTAGGGAAATGAGAGAGAGCAGACAGTAACCCTTCCAACATGTTCCTCTTGTCTCTATATATTTGTCAAGCCTGGGTTAGCGAGTCCAGATGTGAGGAGGCAAGGAATGGCCAAAACAGTCCCAGATGAAGCCAGAAGCGGGGTACCAAGGAGTAAGCAGAAGAATCGTCGGAGCAGGCCAAGGTCGGGGCAGGCAGAGTTCGTGCGTAACCAAAAACAAGCCGGGTCGGGGGCAGGCAGATAGCAAGCGAAGTCCAGTAACAGGCAAGGGGTCAAGCAGGTAGAAGTCAATCAGAAGTCCGAGGAAACAAGCCGAAGGTCAAACCGAAATCAGGAATCAAGTCACATCCAAGAGCTAGGATTATAACCAAGCAAGGATCCTTTTCCAGAGCGTCCTTTTAAAGGCAGTGTCTTGGCGCCAAACGTAAAGACGCCAGCGTCATCAGCGTCATCACGCCGCACGCCGTTGCGTCAGCGGACGTTTCGTCGCCCGCGTCCACTTCGGCGCGCGACAGTTTCCGACGCGCTCGCGTCCGCGTCCATGTTGACGCTCGTGCGCGAATAGACCTTACATTGCCCCCCCCTGAGGGGTGGCCTCCGGACACCTCTGGATGGTTTCTCAGGATGACTCTTGTGGAAAGCTTTGATGAGCCTCGGAGCATGGATGTTTCCTACCGGTTCCCAGGAATTCTCTTCAACAGAAAACCCCTTCCACTTGACCAAATACTGCAACTTCCCCCAACGAAGCCGAGAATCCAAAATTTGTTCCACTTCGAACTCAATCCCTTCTTGACAAACGACAGGGGGAACAGGAACAGGATGCTGGCAGGAGAAAGGACTAGAATAACATTTCTTCAATAAGGAAGCATGGAAAACTGGATGGATCTTCATGGACCCCGGAAGTTCTAATTCAAAGGTAACTGAATTAATACACCTTTTAATTGAAAAAGGCCCAACAAATCTCGGGGCAAACTTCTTTGACGGATGAGGAAGGCGAAGATTGGTAGAAGCTAACCAGACCTTGTCTCCGACTTGAAAGTTTGGGTCTGCTCCTCGTCTTCGATCCGCAAAAACTTTAAATTGGAGTTGAGCCTTGCGAATCATGTGTTGGAGCATCTCAACATTCTCCCTCAGAAATGTAAGTCTATCCTGGACCGAAGGAAGAGAAACTTCTGGAAAAAGGCCAGGAAACATGGTAGGGTGAAATGCAAAATTAGAAAAGAAAGGCGTCTGTTTCGTGGATGAATGAATGGTGTTGTTGTAAGAAAATTCAGCCAGAGGAAGAATTGAAACCCAATTATCCTGCAAATAGGAAGAGAAAGATCGAATGTATTGTTCTAAAGTCTGATTCGTTCTTTCTGTTTGTCCATTAGTCTGAGGATGGTATGCAGAGGATTTAATTAACACTATTCCCAGAGCTTTACAGAGAGCAGACCAGAATTTGGATGTAAATTGCGTGCCTCGATCCGAAATGATTTCTCGAGGCAATCCATGAAGCCGAACAATCTCTTTGATGAAAACATCCGCAGTCTCAGAAGCCGAAGGAAGATGAGGGAGAGGAATGAAATGAGCCATCTTTGTGAGACGATCCACCACCACAAAAATGGTATTATGTTTATTGGAAAGAGGAAGTTCCACAATAAAATCCATGGAAATGGAACTCCAAGGTGCCTCTGGAGGTGGTAGTGGTTTCAAAAGACCCATTGGTTTAGAGTGAGAAATCTTAGACCTGGCACAACTCTCACATGAACGAACGTAAGAAATACAGTCTTTCACTACAGATGGCCACCAGAAGAACCGCCTCACCAAATCTAACGTCTTCCTTATTCCAGAATGACCTGCTAAAGGATGATCGTGCATAAAACTCAATGCTCCCGCTCGAAGTGAAGGAGGAACCACGATTCGTTGGTTAAACAAAAGGACACCATCCTTTACATGTAATGACTTAGAATCAGGATAATCTTCAACAGATTGCTGGGTCTCCTCCACCTTCTTGAGAAAAGAAGTTTGAAGTAGCAGAAAGTTCTTTGAATGAAGAATGGTAGCTGGAGGAGTCGTTGATTCAACTTCAGAAAATTGACGGGACAGCGCGTCAGCCTTCACATTCTTGGAACTTGGTTTATAAGTAATGTGAAATTGAAACCTCGAGAAAAACAGGGCCCACGCCTGGGGTTGTCCTTGTAGAAGGGTGATCATGGTTCCCACACGAGCCTGCTGAGTAGCATATGTTCTAGGCTTCAAAGAGAACAAGAGTTTGCACCCATTAATAAAAGTCCTGTATGTGCTTCTATCCCCCGAAAACTTGTCAGGTAGAGCCACTTTGGGTTCAGAGAAGGATCCAGAGCCGGCCCCAGAATCCTCAGGAGACAAGAAGGAAGGACCCGAAGCAGAACGCGGATGAGTCACTGGTTCTTGCAGAGCCTGTAGCTGATCTTGCATAACTTGATAGCCGCCTTGTAACTCATGGACAGCTTGAGCTAGACCAGCGATCTGCTGAGAAATAATCTTCAAAACCGACCTCTCCTCTTTGGACTCCATTGGCTTGGTTATACTGTCAAGCCTGGGTTAGCGAGTCCAGATGTGAGGAGGAAGGAATGGCCAAAACAGTCCCAGATGAAGCCAGAAGCGGGGTACCAAGGAGTAAGCAGAAGAATCGTCGGAGCAGGCCAAGGTCGGGGCAGGCAGAGTTCGTGCGTAACCAAAAACAAGCCGGGTCGGGGGCAGGCAGATAGCAAGCGAAGTCCAGTAACAGGCAAGGGGTCAAGCAGGTAGAAGTCAATCAGAAGTCCGAGGAAACAAGCCGAAGGTCAAACCGAAATCAGGAATCAAGTCACATCCAAGAGCTAGGATTATAACCAAGCAAGGATCCTTTTCCAGAGCGTCCTTTTAAAGGCAGTGTCTTGGCGCCAAACGTAAAGACGCCAGCGTCATCAGCGTCATCACGCCGCACGCCGTTGCGTCAGCGGACGTTTCGTCGCCCGCGTCCACTTCGGCGCGCGACAGTTTCCGACGCGCTCGCGTCCGCGTCCATGTTGACGCTCGTGCGCGAATAGACCTTACAATATTAGGTACCTATCTAGTGTTACCAATCCCTATTTCTGTAGGGAAATGAGAGAGAGCAGACAGTAACCCTTCCAACACTTTCCTCTTGTTTCTATATATTAGGTACCTATCTAGTGTTACCAATCCCTATTTCTGTAGGGAAATGAGAGAGAGCAGACAGTAACCCTTCCAACACTTTCCTCTTGTCTCTATATATTAGGTACCTATCTAGTGCTACCAATCCCTATTTCTGTAGGGAAATGAGAGAGAGCAAACAGTAACCCTTCCAACACTTTCCTCTTGTCTCTATATATTAGGTACCTATCTAGTGCTACCAATCCCTATTTCTGTAGGGAAATGAGAGAGAGCAGACAGTAACCCTTCCAACATGTTCCTCTTGTCTCTATATATTAGGTACCTATCTAGTGTTACCAATCCCTATTTCTGTAGGGAAATGAGAGAGAGCAGACAGTAACCCTTCCAACACGTTCCTCTTGTCTCTATATATTAGGTACCTATCTAGTGTTACCAATCCCTATTTCTGTAGGGAAATGAGAGAGAGCAGACAGTAACCCTTCCAACACTTTCCTCTTGTCTCTATATATTAGGTACCTATCTAGTGTTACCAATCCCTATTTCTGTAGGGAAATGAGAGAGAGCAGACAGTAACCCTTCCAACACTTTCCTCTTGTCTCTATATATTAGGTACCTATCTAGTGCTACCAATCCCTATTTCTGTAGGAAATGAGAGAGAGCAGACAGTAACCCTTCCAACACTTTCCTCTTGTCTCTCTATATATTAGGTACCTATCTAGTGCTACCAATCCCTATTTCTGTAGGAAATGAGAGAGAGCAGACAGTAACCCTTCCAACACTTTCCTCTTGTCTCTATATATTAGGTACCTATCTAGTGTTACCAATCCCTATTTCTGTAGGGAAATGAGAGAGAGAGCAGACAGTAACCCTTCCAACACTTTCCTCTTGTCTCTCTATATATTAGGTACCTATCTAGTGCTACCAATCCCTATTTCTGTAGGGAAATGAGAGAGAGCAGACAGTAACCCTTCCATCACTTTCCTCTTGTCTCTATATATTAGGTACCTATCTAGTGTTACCAATCCCTATTTCTGTAGGGAAATGAGAGAGAGCAGACAGTAACCCTTCCAACATGTTCCTCTTGTCTCTATATATTAGGTACCTATCTAGTGTTACCAATCCCTATTTCTGTAGGGAAATGAGAGAGAGCAGACAGTAACCAACATTTGATTGGTTCTGTATGAGTATAATGTTATTGTAATGTTAGTCTAAATCATGTTCATATTCTGTTGTAAAGTTTTCAATGAAAAAACATAAAAACCCTATATATTAGGCACATATCTTGACTCCCATAAGAACGGT
The DNA here is from genome assembly GCF_017654675.1 of Xenopus laevis. Taxonomy (NCBI): domain Eukaryota; kingdom Metazoa; phylum Chordata; class Amphibia; order Anura; family Pipidae; genus Xenopus; species Xenopus laevis. The sequence goes on along the minus strand of NC_054382.1, from coordinate 135,712,758 downwards.
CTTTTTTTAAATTCATAAACAGTGGTGGAAAATTGACTTTTTGGATACCCCTCAACTGTTTCCATCAGTGGTTCTCAAGCTGCATGGCTGGTTTTCTTACTGGGGCTTCACGCAAGAGGGACATAGACTAAGACCTTTTGGGCTGAGTGATTATTTGTTCTTCTGGATGAGGGTTTGAAAGGATGGGGAATGGGACGGGGGGGTCAATTTGAATCTAAAAAAGATATGGTTTCAGCTCTCAATGTTTCATATCCTGTAAGTGTCTATAAGAATCACTCAGAGAACAGTTACCGGGTTACAAATAAATGATTCCTCTCTGGGTTGGAAACCCTCCAAGACTGAGGAAGAGATAGATCAGGTCAGACTTCTCCAATGCAAATACTGTTCTGTCTCCAGTGGCTGCTCAGAGACAATACATGATATCTCATTGTTACTTGTGATTTCTGACCCAAAGCACAGAGCACTGGAGAGACGGCACCAACAATGTTCTTCCAATTAATGTCCACGAGGATAGAGTTTGTTTCTACAGGAGACACGTGAACTGCTGTTTGATGTTCTTTATCATAAAACAATAGTAGGAACATATATTAACACAAGGCATATTGATTCAGCTTATGTTGGACGTAGGGATTGTTTCCTTCTAAACACAAACTTTACATTCATGTATCAGGAACAAACATTATTCCAACTTGTTTCCAAACAGACTAGTAAATGATGGTGCCATCATCGACCCCATTGAGGAACCTTAGCTTTGACAAAGGCATTGCTCCCCTAATGTTACTCTGATAAGAAATACATTAGCCTTAGGGAGTGTCTGTCTCTAGCAGAATATTCTCTATACATCCAATTACCTCTGTTTGTGGGATGGAGTATCCAGACTCTGAATGTCTATGCCGCATAGGTGGCACTTCATTAAGCCCACTACTACATAATAGTTCTGTTGTGTCCTTTAAACAAGAGGTTATTTGTTGTTCCAGTGGTTGGAGGAACAAATCCGCAAACAGAGGTTCCAGTACTGAACCAAAACCCAACACAACTGGACAGCCTGGATGGTCCTGCAATCTCTTATGGATGAACTCTGTTATCAAAACCATAACCATATAATCAATCTATTTTTATTTGAAAATTAAGCCTTTTCCTATATTTTGATAATAATCGTATAAGGAGAGCTGCCTTTCTTTTCCTTAGTTAAGCTTGTCCATAACTACAATCGCCACACTTTTGTCAGCTTTTGTAGAACAATATCAATGTTGTGTTATACGGTTTGTAATGCTGAGCTTTCTTTATAGGTGGGGTTATTCTTAGTAGGGCCAACGAAATCCTTCGCTACAATTCTTTAATTAAGACAAGTCAGTCAGTTAAGACAATATTATCAAAGGCAACATTATCCATATCCAGTCTATGGCTGGTGGGTAAATATCTCCTGCTTGAGGTCTTATCTTAAAAGCACATTTTGTGTTTATTTGATGTTCCTAATGAAGTTAAGAAAGTGAATTTTCTAAGGAACCCAGTTGCTGACAAAGCCCAGCCAGTTTCGGGACCACGACTTCTGCTGGAGTTATTCCATAAGATGATAACTAAATAATGTCCCCTTTGCTTCCAGCTTTTGTAAGGATACTGCTCCTTATGAAGGGATGCTCTTGGGTTTTTCTTTTTGGTGGTTCTGCTTCTTGTAGTTTGTGATTGAGACTTCGCTGGTGTAACTTGTTTGAAGTGCTTTCACTTGGCTGATTTCCAGTACCACTGCAGAAAGAGCTCTAGGGACTTCTTTGGGAGTCACACAGAGGAACTTGCAGTAGAACCACTTTGCTTCCTCAGCTTTGGGGAAAATAGTACTGTGCTTGCTCCTCCTTCCATATGTAAACATGATTCAGTTGATAATCCTGCTCATTTCTCTCAAAATGTGTTGGTTTCCTGGCTTAGATCTTCTTGTAATACTTCCTCAGCATCTCCTCTTGTCCATCCAAGATGGACACATCTCTTCCTTGCTCATTCTATTGTAAGGACCGGGCTACAAGTGGCTTCCCAGTGTTGTATCCTTGAAGGATCCCTGCTCAGAAGTTAGGTCTAATGTTAAAGGGGTTGTTCACCTTTGTAACAAATTCACAAATCTAACAGTTCACATGAATAGAACAAACTTTTCCATAGAAATAGTTAACAGAAAACAGTTCAAGAGATATTCACCTCAGAAGTGTCCCTGTACTAATCCTTCAGTTCCACACAGACCCTGTGCTGGGAGGGGGTCACTGACCCCCAAAAACACTACAGTGTTCACTTCCTCTTCCTTATATGACATCACACATTGTACTGGCAGCTAACTTAACTCCTATTGGCTATGTCTGCTGTCAATCTGCCACTGCTTCCTGTGCTGGGCTGTGCTGGGGAATTTGAGCAGCATTCAGGTACTGAAGAGAAACTGTTACAAGTTTGTGAGAGGGAGGGGGAGTGTGGGCTTGTGCTGCAGAGACTTCAACTGTGCAGATGGGGGGATCGAGGTGCTTGGGACCTGGAGTTTTACGGATAATGGGTCTTTCCATAATTTGGATCTTCATACCTTAAGTCTACTAGAAAATCATATAAACATGAAATAAAGCCAATAGGCTGGTTTTGCTTCCAATAAGGATTCATTATATCTTAGTTGGGATCAAGTACAAGGTACAGGTATGGCATCTGTTATACAGAATGCTTGCGACCTGGGGTCTTCCGGATAGCAGATCTTTCTGTAATTTGGATCTTAATACTAGAAAATGGTGTAAACACTAAATAAACCCAATAGGCTGGTTTTGCTTCCAATAAGGATTAATTATATCTTAGTTGGGATCAAGTACAAGCGACTGTTTTATTATTACACAGGAAAAATAAATCATTTTTAAAAATTTGAATTATTGGATTATAATGGCTACTATGGGAGATGACACTTGTACTTTCCAGAAATATATTATTATTTTTTTTTTGGGGGGGGTCCATGTATTATTTTGTGTATTTACCTCATAAAAAAGGTAAAATATTTTTCTGGTAGAGATCCCTATATCATGAAAAATATAACTTTTTAATTTTTTGGTATTTAGAGCTCTAAATCTTGTTCCAGAAGTGGTGGAACACTTAAAAAAGGTATTGTTTTCCTAGGTAAATTACCACCCCCCCTGGGAGAGCGCACAAAATGTTCAAAAAATGTACCTGCCCTCATCACTGCTCTGCCTGTCACTTAGGGCTGCCACCTCACCCTTTAAAACCAAACACATATGAAATCTACAGCCTGCATGGCTAATTAGCAATTCATTTAGATGCATGATACATGGCTGCACAGAAATCAGTTCAGTCTGCAGCATCTAAATGAGTTGATAATTAGCCATGCAGCCTGTGGATTTCATATGTGTTTGGTTTTAAAAGGATGAGGTGGCAGCCCTACTGTCCCTGCTAGATGTGTAAGTTACATACGTTTCTCAGCAAGTCAGTGCTGGTTTTGTTGCAATTTTGTAAATAACTGACATTATGCTTAATGCAAAGGTTGCCAAACAATGTTGCTCCTTCCTTTTCTGCAGTATTTGTCTGCACAGCTGTGTGATTGTTTGTTGCAAGGCAGGTTTGTTTATATGCTGCGTCTGTTAACTTCTGCCATTACAATTGAGTAATCAACCAATGACCATTCAAATTATGTGACTGGTTACAGTTCACAAGCACCCAATAAATTACTAGGAGGAGGGCAGTATCAACATCCAATAGGAAACAAGTAAGGGCAAAGCCTGGGCATGATGATGTCATCATATAGGAAGTTCTTGGTGTGTCAGGTTCAAAATAGGCCACTCCCATCACTTCAGAAAACTGGTCAGAGAGACAGGAGAAGGACTGAGTTAATAGGTAAAAAATTAGCTTTTACATTGGCATTTTTACTTTTTGTTATGGAAAATGGTTTTTCTAACACATTGAGAGCATTGTTAGTGGTTTCATAAGATTTGTACATTGAAGGTGAACAACCCCTTTAAGTCTTTGACTTTGCTGAAGGTTTAATAGTTCCAGATGCTGCTCATCTGATTTACTCAGGAAGTTTAGAATTCCTAATTGGCCCACCCACGGCCCACCTCCTAACTGCCCCAAAGTCCTCTCCCTGCTCCCCTAAACCCTGCCTACTCACCTAATCCTAGGCGCAGCAGTCCTTTCTTGCCCAAGCCAGCCCCCGGAACATCAGGACTCTGCCCCCCCATTTTATATACACAGAAATGGTTCAACTTGGTGGATGTGTTATTTTCTCAGCGAAACACGAATCTAATGTGTTTGTAAAGTTCATAGCACCATTGGGGAAAAGTTATTATAAACAAGATATTTTTTATAAACGAGATTTTTTTCTCCTCAAGTAGTTTATTCACTCTGTTTGTAGCCACCTGCACCTGGTTTTAACTATTTATTCAACATGCTCTGTGTCTGTTATTCATTTGTCCAAAGGAAATGATCTAACCCTTGTCAGCCATAAAGCAGCCACTGGGACACTGCAGAAAGCAGGGCAGCCCCTATCTCTGATTTTCTCCGATTCACTTTCATCTGGTATGGTGCCTATGGATTGGAGAAAAACTGATGTTATTCCAGTATTTAAAAAGGGATTATGATCTCAGCCTGGCAATTATAGGCCAGTAAGTCTGACATCTGTGGTGGGCAAATTATTTGAAGGCTTGTTAAGGGATCACATTCAAAATTGTATCCTAGTGAATGTCATTAAAAGCAGCAATCAGCATGGCTTTATGAAGGATAGGTCATGTCAGACTAATCTGATTGCTTTTTATGATGAGGTAAGTAAGATGCTGGACAGTGGGGGGGGGCAGTAGATCTATTTGGATTTTGCCAAAGCGTTTGATACTGTGCCCCACAAACGACTGCTTTCTAAACTAAGGTCTGTTGGGCTTAATGAAGTCGTTTGCACATGGATAGGAAACTGGCTACAGGATCGGGTACAGAGGGGGGTTGTTAATGGGACATTCTCTACTTGGAGTAAGGTTCTTAGTGGGGTCCCTCAGGGCTCAGTATTGGGGCCACTTTTATTTAACTTGTTCATTAATGACTTAGGGGAGGGTGTTGTAAGTAATGTATCAGTGTTTGCAGATGACACAAAACTATCAGCCCAATTAATTCCATCCAGGATGTGGCACTTGCAACAGGATCTTGACTAACTGGCAATCTGGGCAGCTAAGTGGCAAATGAGATTCAATGTTGATAAATGTAAAGTCCTGCACCTGGGATGTAACAATATCCACTTATACCCTTAATGGGACTGCACTAGGCAAATCCATAATGGAGACGGAGCTTGGAGTCCTTGTAGATAATAAACTTGTCTGTAGCAAGTAATGCCAGTCAGCAGCATCAAGGGCAAATAAGGTCTTGACTTGTATTAAATGGGGCAGAGAGTCACGGGAGGAGGGGGTCCCACTGTATAGAGCACTGGTAAGGCCCCATCTAGAATATGCCCTACAGTTTTGGTCTCCATCACTCAAACAGGACATTATTGTATTAGAGAGGGGACAGAGAAGGGCAACTAAGCTGGTAAAGGGAAAATCTTAGCTATGAGGAAAGACTGGCCAAATTGGGGATGTTCACTCTGGAGAAGAGGCGCTTAAGGGGTGATATGATAACTATGTATAAATATATAAGGGGATCATATAATAATCTCTCTAATGATTTATTTACCAGTAGGTCTTTCCAGCTGACACAAGGTCACCCATTCCGATTAGAAGAAAAGAGGTTCCAGCTAAATATTGGGAAGGGGTTTGTTACAGTGAGAGCTGTGAAGATGTGGAATTGTCTCCCTGAATCAGTTGTACAGGCTGATACATTAGATAGGTACAAGGAAGGGTCGGATGCTTTATTCACCAGTAGCTCCTCCCAGCAGACAGGAGGGAGCCAATGAGATTAGAGGAGGGAAAGGGGTGTTACAGGGAGAGCTGGGAAGTGAATCAGGGGTACAGACTGATACATTAGATAGGTATAAGGAAGGGTTGGATGCTTTATTCACCAGTAGCTCCTCCCAGCAGACAGGAGGGAGCCAATGAGATTAGAGGAGGGAAAGGGGTGTTACAGGGAGAGCTGGGAAGTGAATCAGGGGTACAGGCTGATACATTAGATAGGTACAAGGAAGGGTCGGATGCTTTATTCACCAGTAGCTCCTCCCAGCAGACAGGAGGGAGCCAATGAGATTAGAGGAGGGAAAAGGGTGTTACAGGGAGAGCTGGGAAGTGAATCAGGGGTACAGGCTGATACATTAGATAGGTATAAGAAGGGGTTGGATGGTGTTTAGCAAGTGAGGGAATACAGGGATATGGGAGAGAGCTCATAGTACAAGTTGATCCAGGGACTGGTCCCATTGCCATTTTGGAGTCAGAAAGGAATTTTTCCCCCTCTGAGGCAAATTGGAGAGGCTTAAGATGGGTATTGCATTAAAGGATTCAACTTGATGGACATGTGTCTTTTTTTAAACCTAATTACTATGTTACTATGAGACACAACATGTGCCAGTGCCCTGCTGGATGGACAGGACCAGGCTGCCAGGCAGGTAATATGCCCCTATGTTTCCATCAGTCCGTGTATATATATATAGTGAATAAAGTACCCCCTTTTGTAAAATATAAGGATATTATAAGTTACTGAGGAGTTTCATGACCATATAAAAATACGAGGCCGAAGGCCGAGTTATACAGGTCATGGAACTCCGAGGTAACTTCTAATATCCTCATATTTTGCAACTGGGGGTACTTTATTTATTATAATACACAAGTTTGAGTGAGTCATGTAACAGAAATGACATCAGAACTCACCGTTTATAACTGATGACATCAGAACTCACCGTTTATAAGGATATAATTTACAAGATATTCATGGCTTTTGTGTATTATATATATATATGCGAGTGTGTGTCTGGAACCCCCTGCTGTGACCCCTTTTCACTGCTCCTAATGGCACCTCTGGTTTCTGCTCCTCTATGATCTTACGGGTAACGTCCAACAGGGATATTTTTTGTTTGTAATGCATGACTTCGGTCAACAAATTTCCCCAAAACTGCTTCCCCACTGTCAATAATTGAAATTGCCGTAGGTAAAATCAATGTGTTGCTTCATTGCCTTGTGAGGAAACTTCGGCTGACTATGGGACACGTACGTTTTAGGTCCTAGAGTTGATTCATAATCACCATCAACTTCTATGACATACAATCCTCACTTTGTGCTTGAAGATTTCCCCGACCCCGAAGCTTAGCTTCTCAGCAGCCCACTGAGCATGTGCAGTGCCACCGACACACAAAAGATGCCTAACATGATCCAAGATGGGGAACTGCTGGGGGAACCTTGAAGGCCTGAGTCATTAATGTTATAGAGATGTTGAACCTTTAGGCTGGTGCAGTAAGTTCTGTATATCCAGCACATTATCTCCAGCCATTTTTATATTAGGATTTAGTTCTCCTATACACTGGGCCACAAACCTTTCATTTTTAGCAATGCATTTTATTTGTGGGGAGGCGTATTATATGCAGTATATGTAGCAAGGAATAATAAGCATTCTAGTATCTATTATTCTATCAACGTGTGCGGGTATTTCTAAAGCACCAACATATTCCGCAGAGCTCTACAATGGGGTTTCAAACCAATTACTGTATCTTTCATTTAATGTAAATTTATATATTTAATGTATATTTATGGGTGAAGTTGGTTAAAAACATAGGGGCAGGGGGGCGTGGCTAACCACGATGGAGAGTGCACGCTAAATCCAGGAGCTCCGTGAGGAAAATTAGCAAATCCCCCAGAATTTCAGCTATCAGGAGCATATAATTCTCCCTGGGTGGTAATCGTTTGCGGAACGTCTCTGGAAGCCTAGGATGGGTAAAAAGAAGCTCAAGGATCAGCGTGCAACCATGTCGCCATACCTGCGCAAGACGGCTACTGCCTGTGGCGCGAGAGACCAAGATGGCGGACCGCTGCCGGAAGACTCTGCGGATCCGAACGTATCTGCATCTTCGCCTGACTCTGTCCGGAGTGGGCAGTAGGCCCTGTCGCAATCGCAATCAGATAAATTGGCCCCCATTGCGTCTACATCCACTGTCCCAGACTTGTCGGATAAGGCTCCGGTGACGCTGCAAACATTGACGTCGCAACTGGCGCAGTTACAACAAGACCTCACCAGAACTTTGTCTAAAACTGTCTCTGACGCAGTTGCTGCTGCGATTAGAGAGGTGACACTGAACTGCGAGAGTTTGGGGACCGTACTGACAAACTGGAGTATATAACTGATGACCTGACACAGAGGTTTGTTAACTACGAGGAGGAGGTAGGCCTGGATCTTTGGAAATTTGACCGAGCTCATCGCTCTCTAGGCCCCAAACGCCCATTGCACAAGCCCCCCAGAGACATTATCGTTTGTTTTCATCATTTTGCACAGAGGGAGGCCATTCTGACCCACACCCGGTCGCTACCTACTCTGGACTATCGGAATCATAAAATTCAGATATTCGCTGATCTTTCTCCTATTACTTTGGCCAAGCGACGGGAATTGCGACCAACTACTCAGGCACTTCGGGCTCACAAACTGCCCTATCGCTGGGGATACCCCTTCAAGCTTGTGGTCCAACATAAGGGTCAAACTTTTATTCTTCACAATTTGGATAAGCAGCAAGAGTTCCTGAGAGCTCTGGGGATACAATCTACTGACCAACAAACCCCATCGCGGGCATCACCACCAAGATCCCCCCTGCAACCACAATGGCAACAAGCACGGGGCTCCTCTTCAGGACAGCGACTTGCCTTGACCTCGTCATCGGCTTCAGGATCCCCTGCTTGAGTTTGAACCACCGATTTGGGACTCACTTCTTGCCCTCTATTTGTATTTGAATATGGTTTAGAGGCTACCTGATGTTCTACAAACAACTGAGAACTCCTCCGACTCCGTCTTTCCTGGATGTTCAAGTTCTACTACCTGTTGAAACTACATCTTGTGACAGGTATTAGGTTTTCCTTCCCCCCACTGGAAGCTAGGTGAGCTTCCGCTTAGTTTGGTTACTGACTCACTGAACTTGACTTTGATTTCTCCTATACTAATTGGGTGCAATTAACCTGATTTTTCATACCTATAGGCATATATTGTCTTTTCTCTGTTCTTCGCTTTGATAGTTTATGTTTTTTCTACTCACTATGTTGTTGTTGAAAACATTTTTGATGGTTAGACTCACTTTATTGCTGAATGAGGTTAGGACTATGACATGTATTGCTGCTACTGTTTATCTCTCACGTGGAGGACATCTCAGTGTGAGAGGGATTGCTACATATGCTGGGCTAAATTTAGATCTAACATGGTACTTTTTAGTAAGGGCTTAAATTCCATTAAAAAGCGTTTCTTGGCTTTAAAAGAAATGAAGACCCAGAATGCTGATATAGCGATGCTGCAGGAGACCCATTTCTCTAGACTTAAACCTCATAAACTCTACTCTAAGTTTTATCCCACTGCATATTATGCTTCCTCTACTACTAAGAAAGCAGGAGTAGCAATTCTTATTCACAAGAACTGTCCGCTACAAGTTTTACGAACTGTCAGTGATCCTCATGGGCGCTATTTAATCTTAGAGGGTACACTGGGAGTAAACTCCTTGTTGCTTGTGAACATATATGCCCCCAATAAGGGACAGGTTAAATTTTTTCGGAAAATCTGTAATAAACTTGCCTCTTTTCAGACTAGTTATATAGTGATTGGGGGAGACTTTAATGTTCCTTTAATACAGACGGAGGATAGGTCGTATCCCTCCCCTGATGTCCAGGCTCGTTCACTCTCTAAGGAACTCAAAAAGGTAGTTAATCAACTCCCACTATATGATATTTGGCGGATAGAACATCCTGCTGCTGTCTCAGTCCTGTTTGAGGATTCCGTATAAATCGGATATCCTTCCGATAACCTGGTCAGACCACGCACCCATTCAACTTACTTTAGATTTCACAGCAGCCCCTAAGAGAGAACCTCATTGGCGGCTTAATGAGACTTTGCTTCATGATAAAACATCCTTTGAAGCTATACATGAGGCTTTGCATGAGTTTTTTCGGTTTAATACGGGATCGGTCCAAAATCATTCTACACTATGGGAAGCTCATAAAGCCTCCATAAGGGGTTGTATTATTGCTATAACTGCAGCTAAGAAAAAAGCTTCTAGGCAACATCTTCAAACACTTCTGGCCAGGTTGCAGCTTTATGAAAGGGAATATAATCAGACCAATTCTACTTCTATGTTAGATAATATTCTCTTGGTGAGAAAAGATCTCTGTGAGCTGAAACACAAAGAGGCAGAAAAGGCACTAATATGGACCAGACAGTTATTTTACGAGAAGGGCAATAAGCAACATACCTTGCTGGCTAGACGGTTAAAAGAGCAAAAGGCACAAATGACGATCAAAGCCATTAGAAATAGATTGGACCAACTTGTTTATAGCCCAGATGAAATTGCGGAGCAGTTCCACTCATACTATACTAATTTGTATAATATAGGGCGGGACGCGTCATCTTCTCCTCTGCCATTTGACGCCTTTTTTCAGAAAGCACACTTGCCGAAGTTTCAGGAGGATGACCTCCAATTCTTGAATGCTGACATCACCTTAGCTGAAGTTCTTAGCACGCTTAAAAATCTTCCAAATGGTAAGGCTCCAGGCCCTGATGGCTACCCTTATCAGTATTATAAATTGTATTCTGGTATTTTGGCCCCTCATTTAGTTGATCTTATTAATCGGTTTATGCGAGGTTTACCCATACCCTCTTCTATGTTAACCTCTTATCTCTCCCTGATTCCAAAAGAGGGTAAGGATCCTACATTTTGCTCGAATTATAGGCCTATAGCATTGCTGAATTCGGACCTTAAATTATATTCTAAAATTTTAGCGAATTGGCTAGCTCCGATTTTACCTGGGCTCATTGATAAGGATCAGGTGGGCTTTATTCAGGGTCGACAAGCCGGTGATAATACGCGGAGACTTATCAATATTATTGATTTAATGGGTAAAAAGGGTCAAGGGATGCTGGTACTGAGCTTAGATGCAGAGAAAGCTTTTGACCGTCTAGACTGGTCTTATTTATTTGCCTTGCTCTCGCACCTTAATCTTTCTGGTCCATATTTAGCGGCTTTGAAAGCACTTTACACTACTCCCAGTACTTGTTTGAAGTTGCCCGCACAGATGCGATCCCCGATAAAGATTCGGAATGGGACGAGACAGGGCTGCCCTCTTTCTCCCCTGCTCTATGCCTTAAGCATAGAACCCTTAGCTGCAAATATTAGATCCGATCCGCATATACATGGAGTTTCTGTAGGAACCACACAATTTAAGGTAGCACTCTATGCTGATGATGTGATATTGACCCTAACGTCCCCTCAGACTTCTCTTCCAGCATTACAGGAGCTGCTAGAGCTTTATGGGAGGTTGTCGGGCTACAAACTAAACGTCTCCAAAACAGAGGCTCTTCCAATAGGACTTCCTACTCGTTTACTACCGGGTATGCGCTCACGCTATAACTATAATTGGAAAACGGATTATATCTCCTATTTGGGGACTAAAATTACCCCTACTTATGACGGTTTATTTCGGCAAAATTTTGTTCAACTAGCACAAAAAGTAAAGTCCACTTTGCTTAAATGGAATACTTACTGGCTAGGTAAAATTGCTTCTGTTATATATCAGTTTGAATACTTTCAGCTTCGTCACTTTCTCTATCCATACCTAACTGCTGCAAAGTCAAGTGTTTGTACAGCCTTTGAAACCCTTGCTAAATTGGGACTTCTGCGAAAAGGGCTTATTTCTCAGATATATAAGCTTCTCACTGAACCTTTGGAAGTAGGCTTATCACAGCATGCCTATATGCGTAAATGGAATAATGTAACCCACGATAGTCTATCTGCGACTGACTGGTCGGCAATTGGGAAGAACGCCCGGCGAATGGTTACATGTGTGAGACAGAAGGAAAACATTTATAGAATATTGATGTTTTGGTATTATACCCCTGATAGATTACATAAATTATTTCCTGACCATTCGCCCCTTTGCTGGAGACATTGTGGGGAACTAGGCACGCTTCCTCACATTTTCTGGGATTGCCCAATTATTCGACCAGTGTGGCGAGAGGTCAAGAAAATATTGGATCAGGTGCTAATAACCCCAGTCCCCTTGGAAATTTCTACCTTTCTCATGGGCAGACCATTTATTGGTATACCTACTGCTGGCCAGAAGTTGGCCAATCATATTCTGACGGCGGCACGGGTGGCAGTAGCGGCTAAATGGAAGACTCTTACTTGTCCAAGCACTCAGGAAATAGTCAATAGAGTAAATGCTAACAGAGCCTTTGAAGCAAATATTGCCTATCTGCAAAATACCACCCTCCAACATTTAAATATTTGGTCTATCTGGGAGCTACGGGGCTTTGTTTCGCATAATGTCTCCAGCACTGATGGTAGGGCTTTGCAACCCCAAATTATGCCTCAGACCGGAACTTTGACTATATAGGCGTACCGCTTAGTATATCTGTCTGTGTGATGGAAGTTCTTTTTATGTCTTTGTTTGACCGGAGGCAAGCCATGTGTTAATTGATGCATACGAATATGCTATGAACCTGGTCAGTGGTGTTGGCCTGAAACATATTGAATATGTACTCTACGTATCCCTTTTGTTCTTAGGGCATGTGGGAATTCCCTATTTTCTTTCTTTCTGCTCAGTGACCGATCTTTTTTTTTTTTTTTTTTTCTTTTCTTTTACTTCTTTTCCTTCTTTATAATTTATTATTTGTTTTCTTTTTGCTGTATATGTTGTATTTTTATTTTTTTTGCAATAACTTTCAATAAAAATATAAGTTACAAAAAAAAATTGCTTCTGTTAAAATGAATATCCTGCCCAAATTTTTATATTTATTTGAAACGTTACCGATTCCTATACCACAGAAATTTTTTAAAGAACTGCAAATGACAATCCATACTTTTATTTGGGGTAGGAAGAAACATAGAATTAATAAACAGACATTAAATACATCAGTTGCTCAAGGTGGGCTAGGGGTTCCTCTATTGCACCAGTATTATGAGGCAGCCCAACTTCGGCAGTTGTTAGCTTGGTCTACGCGGGTCCCTGGTTCCCATTGGACGCATATTGAGAACTCACGGTTTTACCCTTATCATCCTAATGCATGGTTTTGGCCTACGGCAGGAATTACGCTACCTAAGGTTTCGATGCTAAATTCTACTGTTTTGACGTTGGGTCTGTGGAAAAGATTGAAAGTTAAATATAAATTGTTTTCAACCTACTCCTCAGTAACTGCAATAGCGGGTAATCCCTCGTTTCTACCGGGTGTCACATTTTGGAGTGGTCAATTGTCGGAGTCTAACATGCTATTTAAAATTTCCGATTGGGTAAATGCCTCTTTAATGACCACTCTCACTCTGGATCAATTGCAGGCCAAAGTCCCAGACATTGTTATACCCTGGTACTTATATTTCCAGGTCAGGCATTACTTGGATCCGTTTCTTAGATCTTTCAAGGAGGGGGCCCCCACTCAGTTTGAAATTGTGGCATTGCGAGGCTTACCTCAAAAGGGCCTGATATCTAAGATTTACAAATTAATAAATGATCCCACGACTGTGCAGGGCTTTAAACACAACTAAATGAGGAAATGGGAGGCTATGCTTGGGTATGACATCTCTTCAGATGATTGGTCGGCAATCTGGCGTAATGCTAAAGGTAGTGTTACTTGTGTCAAACAAAAGGAAAATATTTATAAAATATTAATGTGTTGGTACCTAACTCCCTGTAGATTGCACAAAATTTTTCCCGCAGTTTCACCATTATGCTGGAGAGGTTGCCAGCTTACCGGCACACATTACCACATTTTTTGGGATTGCCCCTATATTCAACCATTCTGGAGGGAGGTTAAGAAATTGTTGGACTGTTTGACACGTGATAATATACCTTTGGATATTACGACCTTCTTACTGGGGAAGCCCTTTGAGACGCTATCTAAGCCAATTCAAAAGTTACTCAACCATGTACTAACGGTTGTACGCATATCCATAGCTTCTAAATGGAAATCTCATGTTCTTCCCTCCTGGTCCAAAATAGATCAAAGGATTGAAAGTAATAGAAGGTTTGAACACAATATTGCATTATTGCAAAATAGAATTCCTCAGTTTTTGAAGATATGGGCGCCTTGGGACCTTCACCTACTTTAACTCCAGAAAGTGGGATTGTAGTTAACACTAGTGGTGATGTGGGGGACATCAGTATCAGTCTTAGTACTTACACCTTATATTTTACTCTGCTATCCATCAATACATGTCATTACAAAGGGTCTAACCTTAGTTTAAATGATTTTTGTTTTTCTTTTTTTGTCTTTTATTATTATTTTCTGTGTTATGAAGCTATTCTCTCTATTTGTGTCTATGCATTTACTGATATCTGTGATTGCAGAATACTCTATGTTAAGACATTATGTGAGATATGTCGGTAAGATGTTTGAATGTGGAGCTTTACTGCTGTTTTTGATGTAACCTTTGCACTTCATCTTGCTTGTAAATGCAACTTTAATTTTATTTTCTGAAAATAAAAATCTAAGTTACTAAAAAAACATAGGGGCAGATTCAATTCAATGAGAAAAAGTTAGAAACAATTAGAAACCTTTCTCACATCTTTCCTAAGCAGAAGAACATCAGCCTCTTTCTTTCTCCTGACAACTTCCTTGACTACTTGCTGGTCAGACTGGTGGGAAACTGACCAGCAGGTGGCGCTGTTGTAACAAAATTCATTCATATTAACAGTACATGTATCCCTTAATATCTCGGAATAAAAACAAAATAAACAATGAAAGTACATTACAAAAGTGCTTAGAATAGCCCCCTCATCCATTTTACATTTACTTATTTTAAAGGTTTACTTATCCTTTAAATATGCAGCACAGGCTCAGAATAAGTCATTATTAGTAAAAGCAAGTCTATATTATTTGCAGGGAAAAAAATGACACACAAATATATCTAAAAAAGATCCAAGCAGTTGAATGAGAGGGGTGAAACAGATATATTTTAGTATCTTTTCAAAGGTTTCTCCTCTGTACATATTGCACCGATTGCTTTGATCTGTTATGTCTGTGACATTAGTCTCAAAGGTCTCACAAATGATAATGTGGTCCTTTTATCATGGATTCTGGTCCAACATGTAGACTCAGGTTTGATTTGGACTGTGGCCAGCCTGTGTCATCGGTAGCACTCACCACGGTCATAGTTCTAGAGAATTTTAGATATGAATAAACCCAACAATATACCTGGACAGTAAAGGTTCCACAGGCCAGGGGGTCCAAACCTGCTGCCTACTTACTTGCTCCTTTCTTCCTGTCAGGGACTCTATACCTTCTTACAGACTTTCAGCAGAGGGATAAGCCTTGCATAGGAAACACTAGATCCTGTGTTCCCTAGTCTCTCTTCCACTGCATCCCTAACTGGCGAGGTACCGCCAAGACATTCTGCAAAAGGGCGAGCCTTGCTTTCCAAGCACTAAGTCCTGTCTCCCTTAGTTTTCTTCCTAACTGGGCAAGGTACCACCAGGACACTGGTCCCTCTCTCTCCTAATTGGAGCCTAAACTGCTTGACTACCTAGCCTGTCACTCATCACGTGGTGGAGAACTCCAACAAATCTATCCCACTACTTCCTTCCCTATTGAATTTTGCTGGATACTTCTACGAGGTGGCCTACTTTAGTTTCTCTGCCGTCATGCACTATACCCTTCTCATGAGCCAAAGAAAGAGTAGTACCCAGACTCCCCCTTATATAACCTCCACTGCTTTATGGTGCCACCTGGTGACCACATTAATAAATAACAATTTTGAAGCAACAACATTTATCATGTATCTTACACTTGAATGTAACCAATATTTTTCTGCCCATTGATGCTCCTTTTTCATTTACTGGAGACTCCGTGGCACAGAAAACTGTCTTGTTCTCTCCTTGCCTGGCTCGTCCAGCAAGCCCATAAAATGTGTTAAGGCAGAGGAACCAAAGAATCAATCATGTGAATCACAAATAATCGTTTGATGATATAGTTCAGCGAAGGAAAGATATTCAATTAAAATGCCAAGTGAGCAGGTAAATGTATTTCTATTTGCAGGAAATAATTCCAGGGTGTGAGATACTATGAGTGTTCCTTCAAATAAACCATTAATTTGCGCTTTATAAACTGCAGGTTTATATCTGTGGCCAGTGATGCCCCCAGAGCAAGAGTGACACCCAATTGGGACATCATTGCAACAAAATTGGGATCAACACAGTCATGTAATTGCCTTTGTTCAGCAAAACTGGCCAAAGAGCTTTGTAACCCAAAATAAGGGACACAATCTGCTGCCTCCCTCACACCCTCACCACATAATTAATAATAATAATAATAATGAAGAACAATAAGTCAGAATAATAATAATGAAAATACATTTGCAGGCTGTTATGTCTCATTTTGGCATCATCACGGCACCAACATTAACAAAGAAAACTTTGGTGGCCTCAGTGTTATTAACAGAAGGTGCAGGCAAATGTTTGGATTGGATTTGGACAATAAAACGGCTCAATTTTCTGGAATTGCACCCCTTGACTGTAAGCTGAGCACGTGTCTCTCCTATGTGCCCTGAGTTCCAACAGAGCTCCTGCCCATCTAAGCAGATTTCATTCAGTTCTTCCCCTCTACTCACTGTGATGTGTCAGCCCAACCCTTCTACACAGTCTTGTTTGGGCTGTATATGATCACTGTTTCTTTAACATGTGCTTTCCATGTATTCTTTTTGCTTTCCTTGTTTATAAGAACCTGAATAAGGTTTTCAGTAGGTTCTATTAACTCTTCTTCCCTCTCCCACTACTTAGTTCCAAACTATCAATGTTACTCATGGGCCAGTGTCTTGGAGCACAGAATGTAGAGGAAGAAAGTCCTTCTACCAAATCCCTGCCATTGTACAGATGAAGCAAAATATAGAGCTGGAGCCGAGATGGGACCTTGCAGAACATCTCTGATGCTCACTTGGAATATGCCCAGTTTAGTTTCTGTAATGCATCAATATGGTGCCAGAGAAGGGGCTTTGCTTGAGTAAAATTCCTGCATGGGATATCTAATAATTCCACAAGTAACTACCTTTATAATAGAAAGTCTCTTTCTTTGTTGGTGCTTAAATCCCCTTCCCTCCACTGAAATGGGATGGGCCAGTGCTCTGTGCATCTTTAGATGAATAAAGTGAGATAACCATACTGACCTTATTACACAGCAGTCATTAATCTTCTGCAAGGTCCTTAAGGTTCCATGTTTAACAAGTGCCTCAATAAATGGTTTTGTGTTAAAGGGTAACTGGGAGTTTTCCTGGTATCCCAGTGGCCCAGTCCAACACTGCAGGTCCCGTACCTGTATTTATTAGTCAGATTTTAATCAATAAAAAAAATGAAGTTTTGGTCCAAGTTTAAAATGACTTAGTCCCTTTAAAGAATCAGTCAGGTTTATGTTCAGGATTATGTGGTCGGCTACAAAACTGAGTGTCCCAGCAAACACAGGCAGTAAAGAAAAGCTGAAGCATCTTTCAACATGTTCTCCAAGAAACAAACAGTGAATCTGTTGAACAACTTCCTTTGGTTCTAATATAAACACAGGCCTTAACAACACTCATACAATGTCTGGGGCCCCTGGGGCCCTGGGAATCATTTATATCAGTTCCTTCATATTTGCACCTATTTACAATGATTTCTCAATAAACCAACCTGTAAATAATGTATCTTTGCTAAAGATGGGATTGGAATGAGGGTTTTACAGAGGTTGGTATCTTGATTCCTACAGAATTACCCCAATATTACAGAATTGCTTCGTTCCCTGGTGCCATCCGTATGTGGAAACAGTTCTCATTGCTGGCAGAAACTGGTACTTAGTATAGCGTGGTGCCCCCTCCTCACTAGTGTCTTAAACGAGAACTTAACCCCCGTTAATCAAAAAAAAACATCCCATTCCCTCCATGGTCCCCTTTCCTCCATTGGTCCCATTCAGTCCATTGGTCCCCTTCCCTCCATTGGTCCCCTTCCCTCCATTGGTCCCTTCACTCCATTGCTCCCCTTCTCTCCATTGGCTCCTTCCCTCCATTGGTCCCCTTCCCTCCATTGGTCCCCTTCCCTCAATTAGCCAAATTCTCTACATTGGTTCCCTTGCCTCCATAGACCCCCTTCCCTCCATTGGTCCCTTTCTGTCCATTGGTCCCCTTCCCTCCATTGGCCCCTTCCCTCCATTGGTCCCTTCCCTCCATTGGTCCCTTCCCTCTATTGGCCCCCTTCCCTCAATTGGCCCCCTTCCCTCCATTGGTCTCCTTCCCTCCATTGGCCCCCTTCCCTCCATTGGTCTCCTTCCCTCCATTGGCCTCCTTTCCCCATTGGCCCCCTTCCCTCCATTGGTCCCTTTCTCTCCATTAGTCCCCTTCCCTCCATTGGCCCTTTCTCGTCATTCGTCCCCTTCCCTGCTTTCTCCCTCCATAGTACCCTACTTGAGAAAGTGTCCCTGGCATTAACGTTGGCATACTCATGCAGAGTAGCACAGTGGAGCTCTTGGGTGCCATCTTCAGTATCTTCAGATCCTTTTCTTTTCCTTCTGCAATATTCAGAGCTTTCTGGCACATGTACAGTAGGCAAGACTACCAGACTGGCCCCAACTGTACATGTGCGAAAAACTCGGTGTTGGCGCTCACTTCCACGAGGAATCCGAAAATATTAAATATGGTTCCCAAGAGTTCTGCTGTGCTACTCTGCAACATTAATGCCAGGGACACTTTTTCAGGTAAGTTACTATGGAGGGAGAAAGCAGGAAGGGAGGGCAGGGGATGGGGATTTTTGATTAATGGGGGGTTAGTTCTCCTTTAAAGGCAATATCCCTCTACAGTATATAGCCCAGTGTTTCTTTTTTTTTCTTATGTTTTTATTTAGTTTTCATAACAATGTAAAATAAAAGATAGACATAAAAATGTACATTCCATACTTACTTTCTTAGCGGTTACTAGAAATAATCCAAACCACAATTTCAGATTGATTATCACATGAGAGGACTACTTTGCAGGACAATAATTATCCATAGTTTATGAATACTTAATACCAATTGATTTGGTGACTCCTGGGGGTTGGTCGTGAATTCTGCTCCTGTGGACGACTTAAGTTTTGAATATATTCATCTGTTTCTTGTAATTTGTTGTTGTTGAGTAATAATTCCGTGTCATACCATGTTGTGTGTCTGGATGTGTAAATTGTGAGATATCTAGTAAATGTAGGGCGTGACGCTATATAACTTTTCTGTATTTAGTTCTTTACTTGTGAGTTTTTGTTTAACTAATGATAGTGGAGGGGAAGATACAGAGAGCCAGTGGTGTAAAATAGTTTTCCTGGACACTAATCTGCCCATTAATCTTTCTGCTGATTGTCTCTCAGAGCGTGTTAGAGTTTGGGGTGGGGCTGGGATTCCAAAAATTGTCCATGTTAAAGTAAAGGAATTTTGTGTTGTGTTTTTGACAGTGTATGAGGTCGGCCTGAGGTTGATGACATCTCAAACACTTGTTTGAACTAATAGTACCCATATGATGTGTCCTTATTGGTGTAAGATAGGAGTTATGTATAGTGTTGGGTGAATAAATTCGCCTGTCACGAATTTGTGGCGAATTCCCACATTTCGCAGCCAGCAAATACATTTGCGAATCTCCCCAGCGAAAATTCAAAGGTTTTCACGAAAAAATCTTGAAAATCTGACATTTTCACGAAAAAATCTTGAAAATCGTAAATTGACGCAGGCGAATGTTCACCGCCATCAATTTCATGACTTTTTAGTGAAAACCTTTAAATTTCACAATGTTTGAGTGAAATCCTTCACATTTCACGATTTTTTTGTGAAAACCTTCACATTTCAAATTTTTTGAGTGAAAACATTTGAATTTCACGATTTTTTCTGGAACTTTCCGATTTCATGATTTTTCCCGAATTTTTTGCCGTTTCGTGAATTTTGCGTGAAATTCACAAATTTTTCTGTGAAGCGAAATGGGGCAAATTCGCCCATCACTAGTTATATAGGATTTGTTACGACATCTCTTGGTATTTGCTGGCAGTTAAATTTTCATAGTTTTCGCATGATATTGAAGTATTTTAGAAGCATCAATCGATGGGAGGGGCTGCTCTATGGTTCCATAGAAAGTTACCATATAGTGGGCTGGTAGGGGGCTGTTTGGGCTTCTGTGTACTTGGAATGGCAGAGCCTATTTTGACTCCCAGTCCAGGCCTGCTGATAAACTTCAGTCACTCTTTACTGCTGTACTGCAAATTGGAGTGATATCACCCCCCTCCCTCCCCCCCAGCAGCCAAACAACAGAACAATGGGAAGGTAACCAGATAGCAGCTCCCTAACACAAGATAACAGCTGCCTGGTAGATCTAAGAACAGCACTCAATAGTAAAATCCAGGTCCCACTGAGACACATTCAGTTCCATTGAGTAGGAGAAACAACAGGCTGCCAGAAAGCATTTCCCTCCTAAAGTGCAGGCACAAGTCACATGACTGGGGGCAGCTGGGAAATTGACAAAATGTCTAGCCCCATGTCAGATTTCAAAATTGAATATAAAAAAATCTGTTTGCTCTTTTGAGAAATGGATTTCAGTGCAGAATTCTGCTGGAGCAGCACTATTAACTGATGTGTTTTGAAAAAAACATGTTTTCCGATGACTGGATCCCTTTAAGGATTCGGATTCGGTCCAGCCAGGCACAAGGATTCGGCCAAATCTGAATCCTGCTGAAAATGGCCGAATCCTGGCCGAACCGAATCCTGGATTCGGTGCATCCCTATTATTAACTGCACAGCCCATTTAATTTCATCCCCTACCAGAGAAGAGATGAGCAAACTGCTGGGAATTTGTTTCTCCAGAACATTCCGTTAAAAAATGATATAATGCAAACTTTGCTGAGAGTTTTTAAACTTTCAAAGCCCCTATTTTCCAGTGTTTTCCAAGTAAATGGAAAATGGAAATAAATGAATCAAGTGGAAATGGAAGTTGATATAAATTAAATAAGAATCTACAATAGAAACAAGTTGGAATTTGAACTGAGCAATAACAATACATGTGTAGCCTTACAGAGAATTTGTTTTTTAGATGGGGTCAGTGACCCCCATTTGAAAGCAGTGACCCCCATCAGAAGAAAAAGGCAAATAATTCAAAAAGTTGTTTAAAATTCTATAACATATTAAAAGCTAACTTAAAGGTGAGCCACCCCTTTAATTCAAAGCTAGTTAACCTGGGGATATTTCAGACAGTTCAGAAGATAGAAATGGAGTAACAGATGCCCAGTTTGCTCTGGTTCTAGTATCCCATAGCAACCAGTCAGCAGGTCATTTGTTAATTAAGGGGACTATAAGTCCGAATGCAAAAAGCTCGAAAAATTTTAGGTCACTACAAAATACAAATTTTTAGTGGAAAAAAACCTTGAATTTTTTTCAAGATTTATTATACCCTGAGGATGGAAAAAGTCCAAATCAGAAAATCCTCCATCTCAGACCTGCCGAGGTTTATATAAGTCAGTGAGAGAGGTCCCTATCCTATTTTGAAGTTTGTGTGGTCTGTGCTGGAATTAGCCCGAAAATCCAACAATTTTGCAAAAATTCTGACTTTTCAGGTTTTCGCTAGATTTTATTGAGTTTTTACCAGATCTGATTAAATCATGATGTTTTAATAATAAATAAGGTCTAATCATGGATTCTAGTTTGGCCGGGCTTTTTTTATTTAAATACTCAGAATAATTTGGATTTTGATAAATAAGCCCCCCCATTATATGAAAACACTGTAGATACTGAATAAAAGTTTACCATTTTTTGGCCTTACAGATTTCATTGAGATTGATCTAGACGTGAGATCATTTTATTTTTTTGCAACCCTTCTCAAAAACATCTCAAATTCATTGAGGCAATTAAAGGCTTCTATTATAAATATAATCTTCAAATATAAAGAAGAATTAGACCTAGGTGTTCTATTACTTGGTAGAAGAAGGAGCAGATATTGAACAGTAGTGATGGGCAAATCTATTCCATTTCGCTTTGCTAAAAAATTAGCGAAACTGCAAAAGACTCGCAAAACGCATTGAATTCAGAATTATTTTGACACACGCCAATTTTTACACAAACGACAATTTTTATACGCGCAACTATGTTGTCCTAATGCATTAAAGTCAATGGGCGTCCAAATAATTTTGAAGTTTGACAAATTTTATGCTCTCGACAATTTTGACCCGCGAGAATTTTTTTTTTTTGTTGCAACAATTTTTTTGCCAGCTGCAGTTTCACAAAAACATTTGCAGGCGGCGAGAAGCAAATATTCGCCACAAATACATGCCTGCAGAATAAATTCGACCCATCACTAATGAACAGCTTATTTCCATCAAAAAAGAATCAAGATGGCGTTCTGGAGATGCCGATGTGGTTCCCAAGATCCAGTGGGCATAAAAGCTTCTATATCATCTTCTTTATAAATAAATAATAAAATACTTTCCAAATTGCTTTGGTATAGAAGTTCTGTATAAAGGTCTTCTTCTCTTCTTCAAGGGGTCACGTTCAGCACTTGGTTGGTTGAGTAATTATTCATTGAGTTTCAATATTCATATCACAGAAACACAGAGGCCGGGGTACAAGAAACACAGTGACTGGAATGAAGCAAACAAACCCCCAAATATATGAAAAGTAAAAGAAGGAGAAGGAACAGTTGGCCCATGGTTACTGTAAGGAACTTATCCTGGTGGTCTAGCGGCAGCGGGGTCCACACATGGACGCCCGTCGCGCTGCTTCCTTCTCCTGTGCCGGCTTCCTCTAGGGCGCGCGCCGCACACATGTTCGTTATTTAAAGGCGCAGTCGCGCTGGTGTGATGGTGCGAAATTCAAAGGTATATTAAACCCATTCAGATTACAGGACCTTGCCCGTTGTTAGGTTCAATTAGCTTGTTCCTAGGTGTTTATTGTGATTCCTGTCTTGATCTACTCTGTTTGACCCTTGCCTGCCTGCTTACTACTCTGACCTCTCCAATCCTGACCTTGCCTGGCTGAAACTACGTTGTTCTCTCCAATCCTGAAACCTTGCCTGTTCTCCAACTATTCTCCGATCTCTAATCCTGATACTGTCTGACTATTCTAACTGCTTGTGCTGGCCCGGCCTGCCTGTTCCTGGTGGCTTCCTATCTTCCAACATCCTTGTAAACAGTCGTGCCCCATTGCCTGCCAGAATTACGCCTTGCACCTCTCATTAAGTCCAGGTGGCATCTGAGTTAAGCCGAGGGCTCCTCCCGAGGCCAAAGATGGTCACTTAACTGGTGAAGTATGAGCCGAGACCAGGGTGCTTGGCTTCTGTTCTGGTGTAGGGTGCCGACCGTGACAGTTACACATGTATGAAGAACAGTTTTACTTTGTGACTTTCTGTCTAGAAACATCTCAGGAGGTCTGTGGATTCAGCTCAGGTATCTAATGGATTCTTGTTTTGTTCTGTAAATCAAGGTGCCCATTAAGTATAAGTGAGATTATAGTGGAGTATTTGTATAAACAAGTCACTTATTTTCCTGGCACAAACATTGGAATCAAACAGATATAACTGGTTCCCGTGAGTATTTAACTTGTTGCCTAACAGGTCTGCCATCCCATTAAACTGTATCCCAACTGCCATAAAGTTATATTTTCTGCCAATTAATTCAGCAGGCTGCCAAGCAACTCACTAATTATTGTTTCAGATATAGTCCTTGGAGGAAAAGTATGTGAAATTAAATAATCCCAGGGTGTAACATATGCGTTGGTTAAATAGCACACGTCTGTAGTAAATCAATGGCAGCTTCTATCATTAGGAAACCTCCTTCTATACAGACCATCATCAGATGAATTATTTGTGCCATATATATATATATATATATAATACACAAAAGCCATGAATCTCTTGTAAATTCTATCCTTATAAACGGTGAGTTCTGATGTCATCAGTTATAAACGGTGAGTAGTGATGTCATTTTTGTCATATGACTCACTGAAACTGTGTATTATAAGTAAATATAATAAAAATTGAAGCACTCAGGGACTTACAAGTTATTATTATATTATTATATATTATAAGACATTATTTATTGGTGGTTATATAAATACTGTACACACTGTAATGGTACAACTTCAGATCCTAAGGCAGAGACTAGTGACATCACAAATACATTAAATACAGTGAGAGGACGAGGGAATTTTTGCCTCAAATACATTAATTACAGTCAGAGGAAATGGTTTCTAAAATCACAGACCCCCTTACCCCTCTGAAAAGCAGGTTACGTGAAGCTTGGAGAAGGTTTCAACATTGAGTTCTAAAAGAAATTAGAAATAGTTTATGGAAGATATAAGAATAGCACCCAAGTATAAATTAAGGTATCTCAAAACCCAGAACTAACACCAAGGTCCCGGTCACGGCTCACGCTTCCGCCTTTCGCTTTGGAGGAGCCCTCCGTTACTCAGATGCCTCCAGGTCTTATAGTGGGAGGACTAAGGGGAGGGTTCTGGGCAGACAAGGGAATAAAACGTGTACTAGACGGACAGGGAACAGGAAGTGCAGTCGAGGGACAGGCCAGGGTCGATACCAATCTAGGCGTGCAGTACATTATATTGTATATTAGAGAGGTAGTCGGGGTCACAAGCCAAAGTCAAACCGTTACAGTAACGAGACCCAATAGAATGTTCAAAGAACAGGCAGAGGTTGGTACAGGCAGGAGAACAGCAAGGGTCAGGGACAGGCAGTGGTCAATTAACAGGATCAGACAAGATAAACACACCCAGGAACTATGGAACATAGAGGTATGTTGGGCAAAGAATGTTTGGACGAGGCCAATTTAAAGATTTGAGATTCACACCAAGCACTAGGACTTTATCTAGACAACAAATAATTTTGGGGAGCAATACTGTCTCTCTGAAGCATCAACATGAGAGTGATCTGCAAAACCAACTCAAATAGCTTTGGTTCCCCTTTGTATGGATTGAACTAAGCAGTTGGCTTGTTACTACTACATGAGATATTAATATTACAGTTAAGTACTAAGGGTTTGGAAGCGCACTGAAGGACAAGTTACAGGGCTTGGTTACTAATAAAGAAAAGTATTCTGGTTATTCCAGTGCTGTCAGTAGACTTCATTTAGTTAGAAATGAGCTTCATATTGTCATTAAACCTTCTATTTCCATACTTGTGAAACTTGAATTTATCATGGGAAAAAAAATCTCCTGTGCCATTTACTTTAGGGTAGAGCTTGCCTTAGCTTAGAAAATTAAAGGGATTGTGTCATGATTTTTATGGTGTATTTCCAAATGAAAGTCTTTTCACTACAAATAATTCACTCTACCGTATTCAAGTTTGTTCCTGAAGCAACAGATGAAGGTAATATTGTTGTGTAGGAGCCATCTCATGTCATTGTGCCTGATCCTGTGCTTTCAGCCAGTCTGATGAAAATAATAACTCACCCTGGTGGTCTAGTGGTGCGGGGACGCCCGCCGCTCTTCTCCCTGCACCATTGCTGCTCCTTAGGGCGCGCGCCCACGTCTCGTCTTCTTCATAAACGCAGACGCGCTGGAGTGATGATGTCAGCGGGCAGAGGCGCGCAATGGTGCGAAATTCAAACGGTATAAAAGGGAATTTTAGGTTGCAGTTCATTGCCTGTTATAGGAGTTTGTTCCTGGTGCTTCTGAGCTTTGCTAATCTGTTTTGAACCTGTTTGATTCCTGTTGTGACCCCTGCCTGGCTTCTGACTATTCTGACCTCTGGATCCTGACCCGTGCCTGTATACCGACTACCTCTTCTGCTTAACCCCTCTGATTGACTTCCTGGTTTGACCCTTGCCTGCCTGACTACGTTTATTCTCTGCCTGCCCCGACCCGGCCAGATCTGACTTTCGGCCTAAAGACTCTCGCTAACAGTCGTGTCCCTCTGCCTATCCAGGACCTCTAGCTTTGCACTTCTCGTTTAAGTCCAGGTGGCATCCAAGTAGCTGAGGGCTCCTCCCGAGGCCGAGGCCTTCACACTACAGGTGAAGCACGAGCCAAGACCAGGGTGCTTGGCATTTGTTCTGGTGTTGGGTGCCGACCGTGATATTATAATGGGCCATGGAAGATGAAGGTCACACCACTGCTGCCGCTCCTCCATCTACTACAGAAGCGCTTCTAACCACCTTACTTCAGCGCTTGGAGGATCACGAGCAAAAGCAAGATTATCTCATGCAGGGCTTCCATAATCTGACCCACCGACTGGATACTTCTCTACAGTCTCCAGCTCCAGTAGTCACCCCTCCTATGGCTGTTCCAGTGGGTTCTTCTGCCATGATGGGTAACGTATTAAAAACCCATGAACCTAAAATTGTCTTTCCCGAAAAATATAATCGGGATAGATCAAAATATTTCGTGTTCCGGGAGGCATGCAAATTATACCTCAGCTTCTTTCCTCAGTCTTTCGCTACTGGCGAGGAAAAAGTGAGGTTTGTAATGACCCTATTACAGGGTGATCCCCAAAATTCGGCCCTCCCACTGATTCTGCCCGCTTTTCCCTAGAAACCTTCTCTCACATTATGGTGATACTTTATGATGACTCGGATTGCGCATCATCTGCCAATTCTGCGATTTGTAAATTACGCCAGGGAAAACAGGACGCGGAGGTGTATTGCACTGAATTCCGCCGATGGGCAGTAGAAACTGGGTGGAACGACATGGCTCTCCGTAGCCAGTTCTGGATAAGGCTCTCAGATTCCGTCAAAGGCAGCCTAGTTTATTATCCATTATCTTCTAACTTGGATGACCTCATGCCATCCAAGTAGGTAGAAGACAGAGGGACAGAAGGGGTGAGAAAGGTACTTCCTTTCATTCTGGGGTTACCAAAGTTAAGTCTTTCTTTCCAAATATGGTTACCAATGTCAAACCTCTTAATCCCTCTGTGCCTTTACCTCAGGAAGAACCCATGCAACTGGGCATATCCCATCTAACTCCTGAGGAAATCGCTCGCAGGTGATCTTTGGGTCTTTGCATTTATTGTGGGGAAAAAGGTAATTTTTTAAATCAATGTCCTAAGAGGCCGGGAAACTTCCAAGCCTAAATGGAGAAGGGGAGCTCCGTTTGGGTAAAGAAGTTTCCTCTCCCTTTAACCTCTCTAAATCCTCCTATGAGAATCTTAGCGGTTGACAAAAAACCCTTGGGGTTAGGTTTGGTAACCAAGAAGACTGCGGTCTTATCTATATGTTCGAACAACTTGCACTGTGAGGAATTAATGTACAAAACAGGTATCTGAGGAGAAATAGCAGAGCTCACCCACTCGGCGTCTAGGAAGAACGTTTCCCCTCCAGAGGCTTCCCGCGAGAACTCCACGGGCGCAATCAATCCCAATTCACACAGAACAAGATGAGTTCAGTCAGTGCGGGCGATCAGCCGGAGAAAATAGGGAACGTATAATCTTCATCAAATATGGCTTTATTCCAGCAAACAATGTGACATACAGTGGCAATCAATAGTGCAGTACAGCCTACGCGTTTCGTGCCCAGAACAAACACCACTTCATCAGAGCTCTGAGCTTCTGATGAAGTGCCATTTGGTCTGGGCACGAAATGCGAAGGCTGAACTGCACTATTGATTGCCACTGTATGTCACATTGTTTGCTGGAATAAAGCCATATTTGATGAAGATTATACGTTCCCTATTTTCTCCGGCTGATCGCCCGCACTGACTGAACTCATCTTGTTCACTGTCAGGAATTAGCTTTTTTTATTATTGAGGGTGCTTCCTCTCCTCTGATATTGGGGTTACCTTGGCTACAAACACATAACCCACTGGGTAACTGGGAAGGTTTTACAATGGGGTTTAAAATGTGAGGGTTCTTGCATTCCTCAGGTAATGGTGGTTGCATCCCTTGAAGGTTTACCTGCGGCATATGCCAATTTACTGATGTTTTTTCTAAGAAAGCTGCAGAGACCTTACCCCCACATAGGCAGTGTGACTGCACAATTGACCTCATCCCTGGGTCTTCTCCCCCTCGAGGGAGAACTTATCCTCTCTCATTGCCTGAAGCCCAGGCATTGTCACGATCGCCGCCCGGAGCAGGTCCAGGAGCTCCGGGCGGCGCGTCCTTCCCGGCCAGCGTCGCTCCCAAAATGGCGGCGCCCAAGCCTTACCAAGACGCCAGAATGGCGCCCAAGTATAGGATTCGTTCCTGTGTGTTTCCTGGGTTTTCCTGTCTGCTATTTTGAAGACTTATCCTGTTCCTGTTTGTTGCTGACCCCTTGCCTGGACTTTTGGACTTTGCTGATATTCTGCCTGCCTTTGAACCCTTGCCTGGACTTTGGTTATTCTCCTGATTTACCCCTTGTTGGACACCGCGACCTTGACTCCCTTGTGGGCTTCCTCCTTGATCCTGACAACCTCCCTGGTGGGAGCATCCCGGCTCCCTGACAGGCATTGAGAGAATATATCAATGAAAACCTTGAAAGAGGTTTTATTAGATCCTCTAGTTCCCCTGGATTCTTTTTTGTCGGCAAGAAAGATGGTGGTCTTCGCCCTTGTATAGACTACAGGGGTCTTAACAAGATCATCATACCCCCTTCCTCTGATTTCCGAATTATTTGACCAAGTTAAAAATGCCAAAATTTATTCCAAGCTTGATCTTAGAGGTGCTTATAACCTCATCCGTATCAGGGAAGGGGATGAGTGGAAGACGGCCTTTAACACCAGGGCCAATACGAATATTTAGTAATGCCGTTTGGTCTTTGTAACGTTTCAGGAATTTGTCAATGACGTCTTCCGGGACCTGCTGGGGTTATTCGTAGTGGTCTATCTAGATGATATCCTGATCTTTTCTTCTAATTTGAGTGATCACCGTAAACACGTTCAGGAAGTGGTACTCAGGTTGAGGAAAAATAACCTCTACACCAAACTAGAGAAATGCACCTTTGAGGTTTCGTCTGTACAATTTTTGGGGTTTAACATCGCTAGTAAGGGTCTGGAAATGGGCCCTGGGAAAGTTAAAGCGGTACTAGATTGTGCCCAGCCTCTTTCTTTGCGGGCAACCCAAAGGTTTTTAGGGTTCACCAACTATTACCTCCAATTTATTAAAAAATTTTCCTTGATAGTGGCCCTATCACTGATTTAATAAAAAAAGGTGCAGATTCGAGTATGTGGCTTCCCAATGCTATTCAAGCCTTCAAAATCCTCAAAGAGGAGTTTGCGTCTGCCCCCATTCTTCGTCACCCTGACACCACACTTCCATTCATTGTTGAGGTTGATGCCTCAGAGGTTGGGGTGGGGGCAGTCCTTTCTCAAAGGCATCCAACAACCAACAAGGTACACCCTTGTGCCTTTTTCTCTAAAAAATGTTCGCCTGTCGAGGCTAATTATGATATTGGGAATAGAGAATTGTTGGCTGTTAAGTGGGCCTTTGAGAAATGGTGACATATGTTGGAGGGGGCGAAGCATTTGATAACGGTCTTCACTGACCATAAGAATTTGTTGTATATCTAGTCTGCCAATCGGCTGAATCTTAGGCAGGCCAGATGGGCTTTATTTTTCACCCGGTTTAATTTTTCCCTTACCTACAGGCCTGGCTCCAAAAACACCAAGGCAGATGCACTCTCTAGAAGTTTCGAATCCATCTCATCTGATTCTAGTGAGTGCATTCCTATCATTCCTGGTGAGTTAATTGTGGCAGCTCTGGGCTCAGATCTTACCACCCTATTAGCCTCAGTCCAGTCTTCTGCCCCTGTAGAAACTCCCCCTGGGAGATTATTTGTTCCAGAGAATTTGAGGGTACAAGTGTTGGGCGAAGCCCATAATTCCAAAATGGCAGGACATCGTGGCATCACTAAAACGGTGTCCCTCTTGTCTCGCAATGTATGGTGGCCTTCCTTTAAGCAGGATGTCAAAAGATTTGTTGATTCTTGCCCTGTTTGCCAAAGATCAAAATCCGTCTGCATAGTACCATCAGCTGCTGCTACTACACCAATGCCCCCTTCAGCCTCTGATGGAGACGGTGGTGGAGGTGCTGGAGGACTCGCAGCAAGCGCAGCAGGTTCTGCGCCTCCTTCTCTCTGCCTCCTGCTGCCTCGGCCCCTCCTTCAGCTGGATCTTCTTGGATCTTCTTGGATCCACTCCGCTGGTAATCAAAGAACTTGAGTTTGAGTAATACAGCACTTGCATTTGTATTGTACAAATTATACAGGCTGAGGTGTTGTGTAACTACAAGAAAACCATCATCGATAAGGATGGCAAGTATGGGGATGGCAAAGCCATTAAGAGAGTTTTTTGCAGCAGACAATCCTATTCTCTATTTGACAGCTCATTTACTTGTTATCTAACTTGTCTGCAATTATATGACAGTCAGTCAAAGTCAACTGTTCCAATCCTAATTAAAGTATTCACTTAAATACATTTTTGCTGTAAAATAGCAAATCATTATAAAACAATTTGTGACTTTATTGTAATAAACAAGAGAATTCTATGTTTTCTCTACGTTCCACCTCCACACGCAGCTCATCCACCAAAACAGTGTTCCTCCTCTTCAAGTCACTTCAGATTCTCTGGAGGTTAAGCAGATGCAGGACGACCCCATAGTGCCGGCGTAGCCTGCGCCTCAGCCGCTCCATAATGCTCCGGCGGAGTGCCTGGATGCCAATTGTCCTGGGAGGGTTATTGTCATATCCCTCCCGAAGCAGGTACATGATGAAGTACCTCGACTCCTCCTCCCGTGTCATCCCAGGTTCTACTAAGGCCATGGCTTGCAAGTTTTGGAATGCTACAAGTGGAAGGGCAGGGCTTTTATATTGGTGATGCCCATTTTTGACGCAAAGGCACCGAAATTGATGAATTGAAATTTTAATATTAAGTCACACTATATTTGCTAACTAGGCACTATTAGAAGTAACATTATTAGAATTAAAATTAGACTTTGAAGAAGAAGTAGACCCCCAATCATAAATAATTAACCTGAAAATGCGGCATTATTAGAAGCCACATCATTTATAGGAGCCTTGGCAGACCCAATCCAGAAGAAATTAGACAAGCATGCGGCAAATAATGAATCTGCTATTGAATTGAGTGTCCCTTATGTTATGTGACTTGTGCCTGCACTTTAGGAGAGAAATGCTTTCTGGCAGGCTGCTGTTTTTCCTTCTCAATGTAACTGAATGTGTCTCAGTGGGACCTGGATTTTACTATTGAGTGTTGTTCTTAGATCTACCAGGCAGCTGTTATCTTGTGTTAGGGAACTGCTATCTGGTTACCTTCCCATTGTTCTGTTGTTTGGCTGCTGGGGGGGGGGGAAGAGAGGGGGGGTGATCTCAGTCCAACTTGCAGTACAACAGTAAAGAGTGATTGTAGATTATCAGAGCACACGTCACAAAAAAACGTTTTTCCCATGACAGTATCCCTTTAAGTTAATATAGGCATTGATTTGGCAGAAGAAGACTGTGTGTCTGTGACTGACTGTCACTCTGCAGCATCAGACCGCGTGTGCCAGAGCGCGCCTCGCTCAACTCTATGAAGCCGCAGGTCAGTGACATCACTGGTGTGCACCAATTCTCAGAGAGATTGATTGGATGCACACGCAGAGGAGTGAGAGCGACGACGGCGCATACTGCCTGCCTTAAGTCAGTGCCTTCTGCCCTTCCTTGCCTGAATTTTTTTTTTTAAATAAAACAAAATTTCAGTACAAACCCCATGGGCCCCTATCACTAACAGGCCCCTAGGCTATAGCCTAGGCTAGCCTAGTGGTTAATCCGCCCCTGGGCAAGGCAGCACCTCCAGAGTGTACTGTGCCAGTTCTGGCCACTGGTCGAGCCTTGATACCCAATAATGCGTGGGGTCATCATCAGGGTGAATGGCATCCTGCACCCGTACGCCCATAGGCTTTGGACTGAGGTGCAGTGCTGCCCTGTTGCCTGCCCCCCCCAGCAGTGGTCGGTGGAGCCGGCTCTTCATCCTCATACTCATCAACAACAAACAGTTCCCCCCCTGAACTGCTGCTGCTGTTATCTTCGTGAGCCGCAGCACCAATTCTACTTACAGCGCTGCCTGAGGCGGCTCCTTCAATGCCGCCCCTCCCTCGCCGGCAGGAACACTAATGCGAAGAGCGCAATTGCGCTCTCTTGCAATAGTAAAGCGGAATTTCCGGTTTAAAAAACGGAAATTCGGCTCTTAAAGGTACCAGGAGCGGCTTTTTGCCGCCCCTGGAAACCTCTCCTGCGTTGCCGCCTGAGGAGAGTTTCTCAACTCGCCTCATTGGCGGCACGCCCCTGCTGAGCCGGCTCCCAGGGTCTGTCCCTGTCATCGTCCTCCCCCAGACCAGACCCTGCCTCATACATGGAATCAATACCCACATCCAGCAGCTGGTGTCTGACCCCACACCAGCAACCTGCTGCCCTGCCATAAGGGGACCCTGCCCAATATCCCCTACTGATGTGGGCTGTGACATGACCTCCTCCTCTTCATCAAACATGAATGCCCCCCCCCATTCCTGCCTGATCATCAAAAAGATCCACCTCAGGATCAAATAAGAGGGATGGGGTGTCATCCCACACTGAGCTAGCAGGTGATGCCACTCACTGGTGCCCGCTGCAGATGAGGTAACCTGGGTCAGCCAGTCTACCACTGCCTCTGCCTGCTGCGAGCGTTTGCGTCAGACTGGGCATGGCACGTGGCCTGGGCTGTTGTGGGGTTGGATGCCCACGACCAGCACCACGGCCTCTTCCTCAGACGCCCCTCCCTATCCCATCCTTCTTCCCACCACCACCACCCCTCCCCCCTCTCCCACGGCCCGTCATAGTGGGCACAACTAAACTAAAAAAAATAAATAAGGGGGGTTTTGGATATTTGGAAGGAAATAGAAAAACGAGCCGCAAGGCGAATTTTTGCTGCAGTTTCACAAAAATTCACCGCGACAAAACGTGGAAATTCACTGCAAATTTAACCATGGCGAATTTATTCACCCATCACTACCTGCCACACTAGGCCCAGCCCTTTGTGGCCTTCCCACAAATCCGGTCCTGCAAGCACTTCTAGAAATTCTGTTCATGAGTAAAGGTGGCCACACACGGGCCGATAAAAGCTGCCGACAGACCGAGTCGGCAGCTTATTGGCCCGTGTATGGGGGCCCCCGACAGGCTTCCCCGATCGAGATCTGGCCGAAAGTCGGCCAGATCTTAATCGGATGGGACTAAAAATCCCGTCAGATCACGGCCGCATCTGTTCGTTGATGCGGTCCCGCGATCCGACCGCACATTCACATTCGCTAGTATCCGATCGTTGGGCCCTAGGGCCCACGATCGGATCAGCCCGATATTGTCCACCTCAGGATCTCTCCATGTATGGCCACCTTAAATGTTGTAATAATTGTACTGTGTCATATGTGTCTATTCTCCTGGAGGTTGTTCTACCATTAGGTCCATATATCTTTGGACAGACAACTTTCTTCTCTAATTTTGGTTCTGTACATGACCACAATGAAGTTTAAATGAAACAACTCAGATGCAGTTGAACTGCAGACTTTCAGCTTTAATTCAGTGGGTTGAACAAAAAGATTGTATAAAAATGTGACGAACTAAAGCCTTTTTTTTAACACAATCTCTTCATTTCAGGGGCTCACAAGTAATTGGACAAATTAAAAAAGTGAAAATAAAATGTTCATGTCTAATAGTTGGTGGAAAATCCTTTGCTGCAATGACAGGCTGAAGTGTTGGACTCATGGACATCAGCAGATTGTGGGTTTGCTCCTGTTTAATGCTCTGCCAGGTCTTTACTGCAGCCGCTTCTTTCACTTGCTCTTTGTTTGTGGCCTTTCTGTCCCAAGTTTAGTCTTCAACAAGTGAAATGCAGCTCAATTGGCTTCACATCAGGTGAATATTCCACTTCTTTGCTTTAATAAACTCCTGGGTTGCTTTGGCTCTATGTTTTGGCTCATTATGAGACGCCTCCCAATCAATGTGAGTGCATTTAGCTCACATGCACCCCAAGCCATCACACTGCCCCCCAAATGTTTTATACACAACTGTGCTATGCTTTGGATCATCAGCTCTTCCCAAGCCTTCTCCACACTTGTTTACTCTTGCCATCATTCTGTTAGAGCAGGGATCCCCAACCTTTGGAACCCGTGAGCAACATTCAGAAGTAAAAGGAGTTGAGGAGCAACACTGGCATGAAAAATGTTCCTGGGGTGCCAAATGAGTGCTGTGATTGGCCATTTGGTAGCCCCTATGAGGATTTTAAACCTACATTGAGGTTCTGTTTGGCAGTATACCTGGTTTTTATACAACCAAAACTTGTCTCTAAGTCTGGAATTCAAAAATAATCACCTGCTTTGAGGCCACTTGGAGCAACATCCAAGGGGTTGGAGAGCAACATGTTACTCACGAGCTACTGGTTGGGGATCACTGTGCTAGAGCTTCATCTTGGTTTCATCTGTCCAAAGAATGTTTTTCCACAACTGTGCGGCTTTTTTAGATTTTATTTTTAGCAAAGTCCAATGTAGCCTTTGTATTGTTGGTGCTTATGAGTGGCTTGTACCTTGCAGTGTCCCCTCTGTATTTACTTTCATACAGTCTTCTCTTTATGGTAGACTTGGATATGGAGACTCTACCTCCTGGAGACTGTTCTTCACTTGGTTGTCTCTTGTGAAGGGCTTTCTCTTCCCCATGGAAATGATTCTGAGATCAACCACCACTGTTGTCTTCCGTGGACGTCCAGGTCTTTTTGTGTTGCTGAGTTCACCAGTGATTTCTTTCTTTCTCACCATGTACCAAACTGGAGATTTTGCCTCTCCTAATATTGGAGCAATTTCTCGGATGGTTTTTTCTGTTTTTGCAGCTTAAGGAGGACTTGTTTCACCTGCATGGAGATCTCCTTTGTCCCCATGTTGTCTGTTCCACATACACCCCCCCCCCTCAAATCAACTCCAGGGCTTTTATCTGCTTCATTGATAATGACATAACCAAGGAATTGCCCCACCTGCCCATGAAATAGCCTTTGACTCAATTGTACAATTACTTTTGAGCCCCTGAAATGAAGAGATTGTGTTAAAAAAAGGCTTTAGTTTGTCACATTTTTATACAATCTTTTTGTTCAACCCACTGAATTAAAGCTGAAAGTCTGTAGTTCAACTGCATCTGAGTTGTTTCATTTAAACTTCATTGTGGTCATGTACAGAACCAAAATTATTTGTCTCTTTCCAAATATTGATGGACCTAACAGTCCTGTAAATAAAGAGTTATCATTTTCTTTAGGAACCACTGGAGCCCAACTGATTGAATGAATCTAAGAGTGGTAGTTCTGCAACACCCTTTCTCCACTAAGTCCATGAGTGCCCCACACAGATATCAAATGACTTATGTTTATTTCTATGATTAACAGATACTTCATGGAATACAGCATTTCCATTTTACTATTGGGTTACACATGCTTTTCTCTAACATAACTCTCAGCTATAAAATCCCCAGAAACATAATTATATAATTATAGTAGTTTTGTGCCACCGAATCATTCTGTGCATTATATTATATCTCATGTATTTGTAAGAACTTCCAGTTAAGAGCCAGTTCCAACAGACCAATGATTGCTTTTTATTGGTTTATACTGTAGGCATGGTTGCTTCTGATTGGTCCAGTCATTTGGCAGAACATATTCACAGAATTGATACTGAGAACATGAAACATTAGTTTTGTGGAACTGTGAAATCTCTCAACAGAATGGATTCTGTGCCTTTCTTCTTGTCTTCTCCAGGCATCTAGTTTGTCATTGAAATCCAGCAAATGATATAGAAATGAGTTTTGTTGCTTCACATTTGCCAAGTTTCTTTCTACATAATTAATTCATTGTGTGAGTAACATTGGACATCAGTGTTTCCATAACATGGTCACAAAATGGAGATTGTGGTATTAGAATATACTTTTGTGCACAAATTTGATGTTGTTTTCATTCTTCACTATATATATATTTTACTTTTTTACCAGTGTATATGGCTACAATTACACACACACACACATATATATATATATATATATATATAGCTTGAGATCAATTAATTGTGTGCACTATTTTTGAATATAAAAGGCAGAGGATGCTGTTATGATTTTAGTGTCACTTTAATGAGAAATGGCTTTGCATTTAATTACTGTATCCTGGTATCACTGACTAATCTGTGAACAGTAATTACTCATAAACAGGCAAACCTGTATGACAAGTTACAGTGCAGAACTGGAGTCCCAATGCCTCCTACCCTGATGGCTACAATGAGACGGATTTCTCCTGTCTGGCTCCTCTGTCTTCTGTTCTTTGCTTGGGTAAGTGACCTGTCGTTGGTGTATGGAACCTGAAATGCACAATTTATAATGCAGGGGACTCTGAGTATCACTCATTTGATTTAAGAGATAATGTACCCCCTACTGTAAATGATAAGGATATTAGAAGTCACTGAGGGGTTGTTCTGTGACCATATAAAGGCACAAGGCTGCAGGCTGAGTTATACAGGGAACTCTGAGTATCACTCATGTATTATAAGGGATAATGTGCCCCCTACTGTAAATGATAAGGATATTAGAAGTCACTGAGGGGTTGTTCTGTGACCATATAAAGACACAAGGCTGCAGGCTGAGTTATACAGGGAACTCTGAGTATCACTCATGTATTATAAGGGATAATGTACCCCCTACTGTAAATGATAAGGATATTAGAAGTCACTGAGGGGTTGTTCTGTGACCATATAAAGGCACAAGGCTGCAGGCTGAGTTATACAGGGAACTCTGAGTATCACTCATGTATTATAAGGGATAATGTACCCCCTACTGTAAATGATAAGGATATTAGAAGTCACTGAGGGGTTGTTCTGTGACCATATAAAGGCACAAGGCTGCAGGCTGAGTTATACAGGGAACTCTGAGTATCACTCATGTATTATAAGGGATAATGTACCCCCTACTGTAAATGATAAGGATATTAGAAGTCACTGAGGGGTTCTGTGACCATATAAAGCATCCTAATGATATCAGACCATGCCGA
Source organism: Xenopus laevis (assembly GCF_017654675.1). Taxonomy (NCBI): domain Eukaryota; kingdom Metazoa; phylum Chordata; class Amphibia; order Anura; family Pipidae; genus Xenopus; species Xenopus laevis. Next base: position 135,675,696 of record NC_054382.1, on the reverse strand, counting down.
GATCTGTTTGGGCCCACCTACTTCCCAGTAAGCCCCACCCATTGGAAGTATGGTCTTTATGTGTCAATAAAGACTTGATGTGAGTTAATAATAGAATTAATGAATAACAGTAATCATAATAAAATAGGATGAAGAACCATATAAAAAAACACTGATTCAGTACCAGTTTCATGTCTTCAGAATATAATGTGGCTTTAATCATGTGCTGGTTTTGCTTTAATCACATCAATAATTGTGAATGAAATGTAGGAGGGGCCAGATTATCTGAAAAATAATTCTGTTTTTTGTGAATATTGTTAATTTCATGGGTTGATTCTTGGTCATGAATCATGATATACACAACAGGGCACAAAAGAATATATTGGGGAAATCCTTGCTAGAACATAACCATTGTACTATTTAGTTGGGCAATGATTTCCATAACATAATGGGGGAGTAAAGGCCAAGCTCACTATGGAGGTCCTCTGTGAGTGTTGGCGGAATCAGCTATCCAAAATATCTTGACAGTAGAGACAAATATCTACAATATAAAGGAACTGGTCAAAGAAAGTACTAAGTTCCTTGTCCATTGGGAATATAAATGTCGAGCAACAGATAATGTCACTATGAATCTTATGTGACATTAGCTGTTTTCAAAGGAGGAACAAAAAAAAAGATTTCAATTGCATTCAAACAAAGCCATGAGGAGCAGCAGATAATAAAACAAGGGCAGCAGGTATAGAAGGGAAGTCTCAATGAGCAACAGACTCAAATAGAAATGGACTCCATGAAAGGAGGGTGTGTGTAGGATTGACAAACTGCACTTAAGGGCTATTGCCTTTAAATACAGATGTAAAATTGAAGAAAGAAATGTTCAAGTCAGAGAGACTTTATCTCTGAGTATAATTTTATTTTACTTTTGAGGGAATAATCAATAGATTGTCCAAGTCTAATGAATTTACTCTTCCCAAGTTTGCTTACAGGTCTCAGTGGATGAAGCTTCATCATGTCTCCAGGTGGTTTTATTTGTTGCATACAATCCCACATAATAATTCTTCCCCTGCTTCCATGGATCAAGAACTTCAGACCCTGATGAAGGTGATTGAGTGGCCTGAGCCTCCAGGTCCCACAGATTATGAATTCTCCACCAGTCCATTTACTACAGAGTTCCACATGCTGTTCCCACATGCCACGTATTATGTTGGAGAATATGTAGAAGTTCTCATCATAGCGCGGGACCACAAAGGCCGACCAAAAGCCTATGGAGGGGATTATTTTCAGGCCAAACTGCACTCCCCAATGCTGAAAGCAGGAGTCACCGGCTCAGTCACAGACCATAGAAACGGCACCTACACGGCCTCCTTCCTACTGCTCTGGCCGGGGCAAGTGGAGATCTCCATAACACTTGTCCATTCCACTGAGGCCATAGCCATCCTCAAAGACAAGAGGGAGACTCGTCCTGACAAGGTGAGAAGCTTCTAATGGTAATTATACAGGCATTGCAGTATACTATACTAGCTTCTGTTACAGGGGAAACCAATTGCAAACAGAGCATTTTCATTGCCTGGTGTCAGAGGGTTTGTAAAGAAAAGGAATGTCGGGAAATGCAAAGCAAACAAGCCAGAAAACTATATTTCTTTGTACATTTGTCTCCATATATATATATATAACTGCGGGATGAGATCTCTTAACATTTTAAGCCACCATAAAATGAAGCCATCAAATTTAGAATCTGGCTTTTAACAGTTAAACAACCACTAAAGCCTCTCTTATCACAAGGAGTAGGAGTTGTTGAATATTGGAATATATCAAGAAGAAGCAAGTGAAGGTCCATCCTTTGGCCATGTTTTCTCTTGAAGGTCCAACTGTGGGTCAGGGCCCCTTTTAAACACATGAAATTATAACAGATATAACAAAATATTGTTTCAGTATTTTAGTTTTCAGGATATCTAATACATATTCATCCCAAATCTTACCTAAGCCGATCTTCAAGTTGGGCTCTCAGGTGTGGCAATTGAGAGAATGCTTTAGAGAATCTTGAAATGTAAAAATGTTATGCAGGTCAAGTTTGACTTGCCTGGCTGGAAAAAAAGCCATTGGATACTTGGTGGGGTGTTTGAATAATTTGGCAGTGTACAGCCTGTGAGGCCCAAAATTATGACTCCCCTGGTTAGATCATGGGGGTCACAGTTTGCCAAAAGATGCGTGGAAAGGCCAGATGTCCAATAGTTTATCTGTATGTCTAGAGAAGGAGACTTAAATAATTTGAAGAGGGTGGACTGAGTGCATTTCCATGGATACAGTGAGGGTAGACCAGTAGTCCAATAGCTACTATGCTTAGCAGAAGATACTTGAATGACTATGAAACCATTTTGGGGAATGTTTGGTAGGAGATACAAAGGGGATGATTCACTCTTTGCTGATCTGTAGAGAGAAAAACTAGCATTCCTGTCTTGTGGGTTTCCTACAGATACTCCCACACTTACTATATAGACAGCCTTATTGGCTCCTGATAAACGAGTCATTGTGTGTGTGAAATGTGATTGGGACCTTAGACTGAAAGCTCCTCTGAGACGGGAACTCATGTGAATAAGGTATAATCTGTGTAAACTGCTGTGTAAATATAGTGCCAATATATAAATAAAGGATAAAATAAATGTAACCCAGATCTAATGCTAATTGGCCTTCCCATTACCCCATTACCCCATTCCCAGAATAATCACTTTAAAGGACCAGTAACATCAAAATGTTTTTTTACAAAATTCGTTAGTATACAAGAAAAAATAAACACCAAGACATTGACTGTATTGACAGCATGTGAAGCGGCTGATGCATCAGGGAGCGTGGTTTCCATGTGTGCGGATTGCTGGCTCATCGGCGCGTCTGTAGAGTCCCTGCGGCGGTGGAGCTGTTCAGAGTGGAGCTGGTCCTCATCGTGGATGTTTGCAGTTGCAAGCAGCAGGCCGATCGGAGTTCCCAGTCACTGGCACGTAGCCACTCTTGCCATGCGCTGCTTTCCGTGCTAGAGAGCGCTTGTCACCAACCCGAATTCCCCCAGCACCACCTACAGTATCTTAGCTACTCGCAGCGGCGCAAGTCTTCTCCAGCTGCCGACCCAGCCAAAGCCCCGGGGTCACATCCCAGAGTTACAGCAGCTGCAGGAGCGGCGCTGTCAGGTTGAGCGCTAAGGAGAGAGCACAAAGTCAGAAAGAAGTGAGTGGGGAAAGGCGAGCTACTGTCCAGCCTGGGAGGATCACTTTCTCTGATCGGCCTGCAACTGCAAACATCCACGATGAGGCCCAGCTCCACCGCCGCAGGGACTCTACAGACGCACCGATGAGCCAGCAATCCGCACACATGGAAACCACGCTCCCTGATGCATCAGCCGCTTCACATGCTGTCAATACAACACGAGACAGAGCCAAGGAGGAGAAATCCAGCGCCGCACAATGGATGGTCGCCGTGTCGCCTATTCTGTAGCGGACTGGAAGTGCAGTTTCGGTAAGTTATTTCTTAATAAAGGCTTTGCTATTTTAAAGTTTTATTTGACTTGGTGTTTATTTTTTCATGTATACTAACGAATTTTTAAAAAAAAATCTTTGATGTTACTGGTCCTTTAAGCTCCCGTTGATGTCAGCAAGGACCAATGAGGAAGCTGGCACACTATCAGATAAGCCAAAAGTGAGGTATCCAAAGGGTTGAATAAGTCTGTAAATAGTTAGTTCTCCATAGATAAAATAGTAACTGTATCACAGATCTCATGTTTATTGGCCTACAGGCTCACCCCATTCCCTCAATCCGTGCTTAAAGCTCCCACAGGGGTCAGTAACAACCAATGAGGAGGCTTGCAGTGGGGAACAGGCTGATAAGGCAGAAGCAAATGGTGAGGTATTCAAGTCTGTAGTCTAAGTTCAGGGTCAGGGCAGGCACTAATTAGAATAGTCAAAAACAGAGCAAGAAGCAATAAAGCAAATAGTCAAGAATTAGAGGGCACCAAGGAACCTCAGTAAAACCTACAATCTAGCATTAAACCTGGGTTGGACTGAGAATAAATAATAACATACCATTCCAGTAAATCCATCCCACCACAGTGGATGTGACCTCACAATAAATATTTCACTCCTTAAAGCTTGAACCTTTGGGGCTCAGATTTATTGTACTTCTTAAAAAATACTACAAACAGGAACCCATATTATTTCATTGAACAGGTCTTCTTCTATGGATACTTTGATGGAACCAATGAAACGATGGAATGTAATGTAGAACTGGCAGGACCTGATATCTGTGAATATCATGACCCAAAAACCGGAGAGTCATGGTTCTGCAAGAAGCCAAAACAGATTCCGTGCAATGCATATAAGGGCCATTCATCATCATCATCAGTACACCTCCGAGATATTCTCACTCCAGAAGAAGCACTATTCCTAGATAAGTACGTTTCCATTAAGATCCCCATGGACAACTCTGCTTTTTCTGTCACTGCTATGATCTTGAACCTAGAAAAGGAGAAAAATCCATAAAATACATATACTCCTGGATAGACAATGTATTGTTGGGTACCAGTAGCCTTGTATTTTCTCACCCATAAAAGCATGGGACCCTTCCTTGAAATTATTTATTTAGTCTGCCAGTGTAACCAGTCCCAGGAGAGAATTGTTTGTTCAATTATTTTGCTGGTTCTGAACATTAATTATGGAAGCTGGGAAGATAATAAGGGTCAGCTCTAGAGGGGAATGAGTTGATGATGATGATGATGATGATGATGATGATGATGAAAAATAGTTCCAGTAGACTTGTATTTATATACAGAATATTTAATGTGATATAGACTAGAAGGAAGGGGCCTTGCTGTACACCAGAGATTAATGATTTTAAGTCCTCCCTTGTTTTTCTGGTTTTATGGGTATTTCTAGTTTTCATACAGACAAATAAAGGGAATATTTCCCTCTTATTACCTACAATTTCCCCTACTTATCAAGAAGAGATTACACAGACATTAGCCATCACATTGAGTCTTCTCTTAGTTACAACTGACTGTCACCAGATCATTAATACACAACCTTGGCAGTTCGGTAGAGAGATGTGTTTATAATGTTTATGTTCAGGGACAATGGATGTGATATTGTGCTGGGCTTGGTCCAGTAGCTGGAAGAGGAAACACTGACTTTAGCAACAGCCAGAACCATCATCTACATTAAAACATTTGTGGTAATGTAATGCTTTACAGACAATAAGTACACACAGTAATGTAGATCTGTTAGAAAATGTTTGTTTCCCACATTTATTGTGTTACATGACACCAAGCAAAGAATCACAATCAACTCTTCCTTCAAAGTCTCTTTGCTTTTCTAGGTCTGTAAAGGAGAAGCTGATTTCATCCAAAGTTGGAGCATTTATGGTGTTGCCCCCAAAAAACAACACAGGTACAAGATGTATTATTTCTTGGGTTTGGTGGTGTGTAGAGAGTGGCCCCAACATATTTCACCATGTTTCACTGCCAAAAAAAATGCCCATAAACTCTAATGTATAGTTTAAAAAAATGTTGCGTGGTTTTAAAGACGTCAGGCTACTTGAAGATTCTCCAACGAATGAAATGCCCAATGACTTAAACGCATTTGGCTAATATTTTAAAATTTCTGCATTTGGCCCCACCCTCCTGATTCAATTTCTGTATTTGCTTGGTATCCATAATCAGGCTATATTATTTCTCTTCTAATCAGTCATTCACTGTCTCTTATTCTAATGAAATCTCATCTCCAGTTCCACTTAATGTGGGGGTGCTACAATGCTCTGTACTTGGCTTGTTGTTGTTCTCCCTGTACACTCTGTCTCTGGGAGATCTCATCCGCTCATTTGTATTTGACTATCATCTGTATGCTGATGAACCCACATATAGTTTTCATTAACACCTCAACCTGCCTCCTATCAATTTCCAACTGGTTGAACCAATTCCACCTCAAACCAATATAACAAAAACTGAACTTATCATCTTTCCACCTAAGCCTGGTCCTACTGCCTCATTTACTATCTCTATTGATGGCTCATTAACCCTGTCAACACGGCATGTTGTCCGGGTCATGTTGTCTTGACTCTTGAATTCGTGAAACAACAACAGCTTTGCCAAATGCATCGAAGTCTATGGGCAACTCATTTTTTTTTGACATACAACAATTTTTTTCACCCACTGCAGTCTTTTTCATAGAGAAACCTGGCAACAAATTTTGCTTATCACTACGTATGCATGTTCTCATCCAATCCCATCTAGACTACTGCAACTTTCTACTAATTGGCCTCCATATCTCCCATCTCTTCCCCTACAGATTGTATTAAATACTGCGGCCAGAATTCTCCTACTCTCATCCAAGACAGTACATGCCCCTCTGCTGCTAAAGGTCTTATCGTATAAATAAACATAAAAAAGGGACAAGCATCCATCGTGTAAAATAAAATAAAATAAAATTATACTGCACTTATAGCAGAGAAAAATTGCCCATCAGAAAAGTCAATTCAATGGAAAAGGAAAGTCAAAATGAAAAAAAGACATCTCCATTGGATGGATGTGATGTCAGTCAAGCAGGCACCAGAGGAAGTGACATCATAAAAGGAAACATCAGATGCCCAGATTATTTTACCCAGAAGAACCAAAAATGTAACGAGGGCCAACATGTATTACAAAGTATAAAAAGACCTCCCCTAAATAACAAATTGAAAATGTCAAACACAACCTCCCTATGAAAGCTAAAGGAAATCATACCATGACGTAAATTAATACCAAAACATAAATTGAAATTAAAATTCAACATAAAATCACTGTCATATAAAATGTAATTCATTAATTATCTTAAATAATTCTAATTATTATAAATAATAATATTATTAATAATTATATAATATGATAATAATTATATAAAAAAGAGGGGAACAATTGATACTAGAACCAAACCAGTATCCTATTTTTTCAAACACCAACATAACATATAAAATTCCAATCAATTTTCTCCATTATCCAAAGTAGATGAAATATCCTCTACACCCACATCTTTTTTATCCCTGAGAGCCCCACAGAGAATATATATTTTATAAACTAAGAGTTAGACCAAAAGAGGTTAAAACTACATCCGTCTCTTTTTTAGAACCTGGAAAGAGAAAAATCCCTTGTACAATAAATCATTTTTGCCCTTCTAGGTCTAAAGGAAAGGGGACGAATAGGAAATTTAGATGGGGTCATGAAGGGGGGTGATCCGCCAACTCCAAAAAATCAATAGATAGGAGACTATTGGAAAAGAAATATTATTATTAATATAAATTAGTATTATAACTATTAATACCATTAAATTACTAGCCAGTGGATTCAACTATGCACCAGTGAGTTGAATAAATGGTTTTAAAGGAGAAGGAAAGGTTAAAACTAAGTAAGCTTTATCAGAAAGGTCCATCTACATATACCAGTAAACCCCCAAAGTAATGCTGCTCTGAGTCCACTGTCAAAAGAAACAAAGCATTTCTTTCCTTCTATTGTGTACACATGGGCTTCTGTATCAGACTTCCTGCCTTCAGCTTAAACCTCATTGCCCTGGGCAAGAGCATGCTCAGTTTGCTCCTCTTCCCCACCCCCCTCCCTTCTCTACTGTAATCTGAGCCCAGAGCAGGGAGAGACTCAGGCAGGAAGTGATGTCACACCACATTAATACTGCAGCTCCTATCCTAAACAAACAGATCGTTTCTAGAGCTTTTTACTCAGGTATGGTAAAACATTCTACAGAATAAATATTGCATTCTAGCTTGCACTATTGCAACTAATCTATTGGCAATAAAATGGCTCCGTAGCTTTCCTTCTCCTTTAAACTGATACTTTCAAAACACATCAGTTAATAGTGCTGCTCCAGCAGAATTCTGCACTGAAATCCATTTCTCAAAAGAGCAAATAGATTTTTTTATATTCAATTTTGAAATCCGACATGTGGCTAAACTTATTGTCAGTTTCCCAGATGCCCCCAATTACGTGACTCTGATAATCTTCAGTCACTCTTTACTGCTGTACTGCAAGTTGGAGTGATATCACTCCCTCCCCCCAGCAGCCTAACAACAGAACAATGGGAAGGTAACCAGATAGCAGCTCCCTAACACAAGATAACAGCTGCCTGATAGATGTAAGAACAGCACTCAATAGTAAAATCCAGGTCCCACTGAGACACATTCAGTTACATTGAGTAGGAGAAACAACAGCCTGCCAGAAAGCAGTTCCATCCTAAAGTGCTGGCTCTTTCTGAAATCACATGACCAGGCAAAATGACCTGAGATGCACCTACAGACCAATATTACAACTAAATACACTTGCTGCTTCAGGAATGACATTTTATATTGTAGAGTCAATTATTTGCAGTTTAAACAGTGTCATTTAGAAATAAAAACTACACCATAAAAATCATGACAGAATCCCTTTAACATTAGACAATTAATATTAATTTAACAAGTAACAAGTACATTAGACATTGACTGTAAATAGATCAAGTCTAATTAAACAATGTAACAATGTACACACTGTTCTTAATAATCATAAAGATACATAAAATGTTGGATTTGTTAAACACCCATAAGCTTCAACACAAAAAGAGGTGGATACAGATTGGGCCATTAATTATCTCTATGAGAACAGTATTCATAGTGACCTAAGGGGATTTCGGCTTCATACTTCTAAAAGAGATAGGGGCGAATAAAGATTTTGTGTTACACACGTTATATTCTTCCTTAGACTGGTCTTGCAGTGAGAATTTTAATTGCGCACTTTCAAATATATCTGGAAGATGTCATAACCTTTTGGAGCAAAAAAAGGGGTCGCTAGACAGTTTCCAGGGTTCCCAAAAGCTATTTTAAAGGACAAGTACGGATGGGGGCGGGGGCCCGACTGCACGTCTCGCACCAGGGCCCACCCCCCTCCAGTTACATTACTGCCCCCAGATCATTCTCATTTAAGGAAACTCCCAGCACACTGCCATTTAGTGTATAACTTGCATTTATATCATTTCTGCCAAAGTGCATAACTTTGTATTTATCAACATTGAACCTCATTTTCCAGTTTGCTGCCCAGTTTTCCAATTTAGTCAAATCACTCTACAAAGTGGCAGCATCCTGCATGGAACTTATAATATTGTGTCATCAAAAAAATGACCCACCTCCAGGTCATTAATAAACAAGTTGAAAAGCAAAAGACCAAGTACCGATCCCTGCAGTACTCCACTAACAACACTTTTACCACCACAAAGTCTACATCACATCCACTGCCATCCCAAGTCAAGGTTCCTGCTCACCTTCTCATAAAAGGCAATTAAATTAATGTGGCTAAATCTATTACACATAAAACCATGCTGTCACAAACTAATAGTATTATGATTTGCAATGAAGTGTCTTATGCCTTAATACCCCTTTGAAAAGCTTTCCTGACACTGTCGTCAGACTAACCAGACTATAGTTTGAGGCTGAGAACAGGTTCCCTTTTTGATTAGTGGCTTTTACCCAATCTCCCTGCACCATGCCAGACTAATTCTGAAATATGAAGGAAAGAGGTTTGGAAATCACAGAGCTAAGCTCATTAAGTACCCTGTTATGAATACCATCCGGCCCCGGACCTTTGTTTATCTTTTCATGTTCTAGTCTTTTTTGAATTTCCTTTGTTGCCACACTGGTGCATCACATGCTTTGGTCATGGTGAAGGTTCATCCTTGTGTTTAGTTTTTTCTCTGTTTCTCTAGTGTATCTGCCTCGTGTAGTGCACTTACTACATATAATCATGAACAGCACATTGGTGGAAGCACATGAATAGTCGTCCTTGTAGGAGTCCTTGACCACTTGCCTACTGATCATCAGTATGTATTCTAGTCTTGCATGTAAGCAGTTACAGAAAATAATGTTATATATATATATATATGTATACTCTTAGCCTTGCATGAAAGCAGTTATAGAAAATCATATCCCTTCAGTCCCAAATGGAGTCGATTTGTTGTGTATTTGGTATAGTAACTTGGTCTTTGCACAGGATGTATTTGCAAGTTTCATATCTGTTGCAGGGAAATGACACTGCTTTCGTTGTTTAAGGAACTTCTAACAATCATTTTCCTCAGACTTTGGGATTCTCTATAAGACAGGAGAGGTAGTTCAGGGAATATTTCCTTTGGTCTGGTATCCAGGAAGTTGATGTGTAAATAAGAATGGTTAAGGGTAAAGCTGAGGGATAACATTGCTTAAATCTTTGGTTGAATCCGAATAGCACCTGTTCTGATGCTGTCCATATGATATGTCATCTATATAATGTACATAGGTCAAAAGGCCTAGACTTGCAAGAAACTAGGAAATTTTCTTCTAACTGGGCCATAGGCAGATTGTCATAGTGAGGTGCCATTTTGCTTTTTATAGCACCTCCCATGAGCTGGGGGTATACGGCATCTCCTAATGAGAATTGGTTGTCTTTCCAATGGATTTTTATTGTTAGCCAATATAGCTATCACTTCTACTATGCTTTTGTATTAGGAGATGGCAATCTCTTCAACTGCAGTTTACACTGTAATCAACAGTTGCTTTTAATGGTATGATTTCCTTTTTCTGTGATAAGGAGGCTCTGTTTGACATTTTTATTATCATATTTTATTGCTATTTCTTTTTATCCTTTTGCAGTATATGATGGCCATTTTTGGAAATTCTGGATAAAGTAGGCTGGACATCTGACGTTTCCTTTTATGATTTCACTTCCTCTGGAGCCTGAATGACTGACATCAGAGCTGACTATTTAGCACTGATTTAAGGGTTGTCAGGAAACTGGACACTTCCCCCCCCCCAGGAATATAAGGGGGTGTGGCCTAACATGGACTACTAGACCAAGAATATAATTACCATAACTCCTTATGGGCACATAGTAGAGAAATGATACTATATTCATTGGTCATATTTTCCCACTGGTTCCATACACACTAAACATTAATAATGTGTGGCCTGCCCCTTCCCAAATATTCCCATCTGATAAACCGAGTGCCAAACGTAGTTTTGTTTTGCCGAATGCCAAACTGAATCAACTGAATCCTGGACAATACATAAAAGCATGAAGGAAATATTGTATCTCATGCCCTATTTGCTATCTACGTTTAGTCATTAAACCCCTAGTGCTTCAGTCAACTCAGGGCAAATGTTAGTGAATCTCACCAGTGTTGGACCTGATCCTTTTCATGGAAGAAAACTTTAGATTCCAAAAGATAATATAGGAGAGGGGTTTGATCCAATATAAGAACATATAAGTGCTGTCTATGAACCCTATTGCCATGTCCAATGTTATATTGGGACTTTTTTCAGATTATAGAAGAATTTGTTCCTCGGGGCTTCCAATCCCAAACCCTTCTGGGTTTTATTACCAGGACGTCTGGCAATCCCGCGTCTGCAGAAACAGAGCTTTTCTTACTCCTTCTCACATTACCGAATGTCTATCTGGGAAGGTCATTTATATGTTTGGGGACTCAACAACTCAACAGTGGTGGAATTTTCTGTTGCAATTTATACCATGTAAGTATTTTGTCTCCTTCGTGTCCTTCTGTTCTTTCAGTCTGATAGTTAGCTTCTTCTACATTTTGGATATGTTGTAAAATGGGGGTTTAGCCAAGTCTGGGAGATGTTTTGTGAAAGAGTTCTATGTATTACTTGCAGTACTCTCTAGGTTCTGCCAAAGCTCAGTTTTGCTATAGGACAGCAATAGAACAGTGTCATACTCTAATTTGTGCTGACAAAAATATACTTATATTTCAGTAAAATCATTAGATTGTGACGTTTATTAATGTAAATCACTACTTTTTGAAATTGGAATTTCAACCTGGTTCAGTAGCCTGAGAACTATTGTTAGAGGAAGATAACTTAAGGCAAATGTGTAAAAGCCATTATGTAGACCCATGGGGAGAGGAATACATGAACTGACCGATGCAGCCCTCATGGGATTCTTAACCTGCCTGATACATATCTGGATAATTTTTTCACCAGATTAGTTAGACAGCAGTTTGTCTCCATTCACAGACCTATAAGTTACCAACCTGTGCATAGACATCTTTAGCCTCTAGGCCTAGTTCTAAAACATGATACAGTTTATTATTAGTAAATTATTGTAGTCTCACAAATATAACCTTTTGGTGGAAATTTGTTCTAAATCTCTGCCAACAAAATATTACCTAAATCTTAGTGTGTTTTTGCTTGTGGCTTGGTGGGAATTCTCTTCAGTGACCTGAGCTTTAGAGGTTGGAGGGGACGATCTATTCAAATAGGTCAATAGAGTTGCTCTTTACTAGTTTAATCACACTGTTACTAGTCCTTTAAAGTATAAAGTAGTGGCAATGTGATTAATGCAATAAAAGATAATTGATCAATATCCTGTGGCTCAAAAATTATATAAAGGGAATACAAAATAAGACAATTGTGTAATAGAGATACAATAATTACTCCTGATATTTGGCTTACTCCTTCTCTCTTTATTTGTTGTATCCATAAAGTCAGTCCTTTTCCCATCTTTCTGTTCTCTACAGCTCTACAGAGACAAGAGCTCCATATGAAGCCTCCAGCCCCACAGTTGGCGATGGACCCAACACATACATTTGCAGTGCAATGGCAGGCCCACCAGAAACCACTGACCATGAATTATTCTGATAAGGAGGAATTGTATTACATTGCCAATGAACTGGACAGGATAGGTGGATCCAAAGAAGGTCTAGTGATTGTTATAAATTGCTTGGCACATTTCGTCTCATTCCCACTTAGATTTTACGTCAGGAGACTTCATACCATTCGGGAATCTGTGCTACGGCTAATGAAACGAAGCCCATTAGCCAAAGTTTTCATCAAGTCTGGTAACACTGGATACATGTATACCCATGGCAGTGACTGGTTGTCCCTTCAGCTGGACATGGTAATGAGAGCCATGTTCTCTGGACTGCCTGTTGTTATACTGGATGTTTGGCAGATGACTTCCTGCCATTATGAACCCCATTACCTGCACCCAGGACCAATCATTGTAAAAAATCAGATAGATTTAATGCTGTCATTCATTTGTCCCAAATGAAACTCATTAGTGTCCAATGATATTTCTTTTCAAAGCACAATGTTCTCTGTAGGCAATGTAACACACCCGTATGTTGTCAGGACACCAGCCACTCATTGTCTTCAACTGTTCTTTGTAATGAGCCAAACATTGGGCATTGATTTCACAAAATCACTTGGGTTGTAGTTTGCAGACGGTTCAAGCTTCCTTGCAAGTTTCTCCAAACCTTTTAAATCACCTATCGCCTGTTTTTGCTCAACAGAACCAAGGCAGCAACTTGGAGTTTTTAGACCAGTGAAACCCCATGGTATATTTTATAATAGTTGATTTTTCAAAATGCCAACCATGGTAGTCATGTTACTGAGATTCCCTGTTTTTTGAATAAAGCTCATGTGCTTTCCATAATTATTGCACTTGCACAACCATATTATTGTAGCTGCACAATAGATAATGTTTAACACCTCTTAGATCACTTACTTACAAGTAACTCCCTGGTTACTGGACTTCAAGCTAGAACCTGCCCCAACACCACAACAGAAACAAACTTTACTTTGGGTTAAAACAGTTCATAGTTACATAGTTACAAAGTTATATCGGGTTGAAAAAAGACAAAGTCCATCAAGTTCAACCCCTCCAAATGAAAACCCAGCATCCATACACACACCCCTCCCTACTGTCATAGATGACATAGATTCTATAAACCCATACCTATACTAACTAATAAATCTCTTCCTAGCACCTGGGAGCGGGCCTTCAAAATTATCTTGGGTGTATTACCATCTGCTTAAGATTTTATAGTTTAGCTCTTAGATCTTGCAACATCTAGAGATGTAGATTAAACAGGGAATCCATTTCTGGAGAAGGTCTTCTGAGACGTCTAGTTTTTTAATTAAAAGAATAGACAGAATAAGCCCTATGTATTTTGTTATTTTGCTATGTCGTTTGTTATCTAGTGTTGGGGTGCTATAAATGCCTACTTCGAGGAAGTGTATCCTATGCCCTATTAGTGGTAACTTTTCCTATTATCCATGAGGTAGAGGTAGTGATTGTAGCTCCGATACCCTAGAACAGTGATCCCCAACCAGTAGCTCATGAGCAATGTGTTGCTCTCCAACCCCTTGGATGTTGCTCCCAGTGGTCTAAAAGCAGGTGCTTATTTTTGAATTCCTGACAAACATAGCCTCCTATAGGCTAGCAATCGATATAGAAGCTACAAAATAGCCGATCACATCCCTTATTTGGCACCCCAGCCCCCAGCTTGTGTTGCTCCCCAACTCTTTGTGGCTCAAAGGTAAAAAAGGTTGGGGACCCCTGCCCTAGAATATATAATGGGTGGAGCAAATGGTTCTGTCTCTTTGGACTCATGGAGGATGTCAGTGTTGATGGAGAGCTTGAGGAAGTAGGGCTCATTAAAAAGTCTAAGTAACCATAGTAAAGAGGATGATAAGGGGTCCTGTGAAGGTAGGGGCAAGCAGCCCTTGTAAAACACTGGACACTATTAGGAAGACAGGGATACCGAGTAAGAGCAGCATAGTGCAGGATAGGAACTACATTTTACTGAATTTTGCCCCAGTGGAAAAAGTGGGGTGCCGATGTCAGTCCTGCTCTGCCTCATTATTTCATCAAATGAAAACCTTGTCAGCTGAACAGCCAACAGCAACATTCTGAAATTGTCTTTTGGATTCAGGCCAGGCATCTGAATGGATTCTCCCATTCCTACTAAGCTGTTTTGTTCCATAAATCAAGGTGCCCATTAAGTATAACTGAGGTTCTAGTGAGAAATTAATACATCTGATTTATGTACTGGATACAAATGAGTCACTTTTGTCCTGGCGCAAATGTGGGAATCTAACAATTTAACTGACACTCAAAGCTGCCGGCCCAATAAACTGTATCCCAACTGCCATAAAGTTATATTTTCTGCCAAATGAACCTGTCACTCAACCAAACAATTCCCAAATATTGCTTCAAAAATAGTTCCACTGAGGAAAGGTATGTGAGCAACTACAGGAATTTTTACTTCAACCAAATAATCCCAGTGCATAACATACATGTTGCTTATTTTGCACATGTTTGTAATCTATTAACCTATTGTCACGGTCGGCACCCTAAACTAGAACTAATGCCAAGCTCCCTGGTCTCGGCTCGGCTTCACCAGTAGTGTGACCGCCTTTGGCTTCGGGAGGAGCCCTCAGCGTACTCAGATGCCACCTGGAGGAGCAAAGCGAGGAGTTCTGGCAAGCAAAGGGGCACGACTGTTGTAAAAGTCAGTTAGGCCGAAGGTCACAGTACAAATGGAGCAGGCAAAGAGAATCGTCAGACAGGCAGGATCGAGGCAGGCAGATATCGAGAATCGTCAGGCAGGCTAGGGTCAAACCGGGTTGTCAATCAAGGGATTTAGCAGGAAGAGTTGTTGAAGGCAGGCAAGGGTCAGGTTCCAGAGATCAGAATAGTCAAACAGGCAGGCAGGGGTCAAAACAGATAATCAGAATCAGATTCAAACGGAATAGCAATAGCTAACAGCACCAGGAACAAATCCTATCACGGGCAATGACAAACAGTGGAAATGCCCCTTTAATACTTTTCAAATTTGGCGCCATTGCGCGCTGACGTCACCACGTCAGCGCGCATGCGCCTTTAAACCCGGAAGTGCGCGTGCGCATGCGCACTAGGAAACCGGCACGAGAGGACCAGCAGCGCGGTGAGGCAGGCGTCCCCGCCGAAGGGGCGGCAGGCGTCCCTGCCGTCCCCCCACTAGACTACCAGGGTAAGATTTCCTTACATTACCCCCCTCACTGGACCCCCAGGCTTACCAGGAAACTTAGCATGGAACTTTTTCCTGAGGCGGTCAGCCTTGATGTCATCAACTGAGACCCAAGAGTTCTCCTCAGGACCGAAGCCCTTCCACCCAGTAAGATATTGAAGCTTACCACGCACAAGACGGGAATCGAGGAACTCTTGAATCTCATACTCAGGCTGACCTTCAACCAACACTGGGGGAGGAACAGACAGATGACGAGAATTATTGGCAGGTTTCAAAAGAGAGACATGGAAGGAATTAGAAATTTAGAAATTAGGAGGTTACTGAAGAAGGACAGAAGATGGATTAATTACTGCAATGATGGGGTATGGACCAATGAATCTAGGACCCAGTTTAGGAGAGGGAACCTTCAACTTGATATTCTTTGTCGACAACCATACTAAATCTCCCACCTTGTACTGGGGTGCTTCCCTACGGGATTTGTCAGCAGCTCTTTTCTGAGCTAGGGAAGCTGCGGATAAAGAATTATGAACTTGAGACCAAATTTCGGAAAATTTCAGGACAGAAGAATTGGCAGAGGGAACAGGGGAATTAGAGTCAGAAAAAGAAAATGCTTTGGGGTGCAAACCATAGACAACAAAGAAAGGAGACTCTCCTGAGGAGGAATGGGTAGCATTATTGTATGCAAATTCTGCCCAGGGTAGCAGTTCGGACCATGTGGACTGGTTATCGGACACATAGCATCTGAGATACTGCTCAAGGGACTGGTTCACCCTTTCGGTTTGACTGTTAGTTTGGGGGTGATAGGCAGAGGAAAAAGACAATTCAGTACCCACCAAGGAACAGAAAGCACGCCAAAATCTTGAAACAAACTGAACCCCCCTGTCAGAAACAATATTTTCAGGAAAATGAAACTTAAAAATATGAGTAATGAATAAGTCAGCCAGGGTTTTAGCAGAAGGGAGATGTGGAAGAGGAATAAAATGAGCCATTTTACTGAACCTATCGACCACCACCCAAATCAGTGTCTTACCCTGAGAAGGAGGCAACTCCACAATAAAATCCATGGAAATGTGAGACCACGGTTTCTCTGGAACGGGTAAGGGGTTTAATAGACCCTGGGACAGATGATGAGATGACTTAGACCTTTGGCAGACTGGACAGGAATTGACAAATGTTTTAGTATCCTGTTTGAAGGAAGACCACCAGACATGACGGGATAAAAGAGAAATGGTTTTTGCAATACCTGGATGACCTGCCACTTTAGAATCATGAACCTCTCTTAACACTTGTTCCCTAAGCTCCTCAGGAATGAACCATCTACCAGATGGGGTTTCAGCAGGAGCAGATGACTGTAAAGGGGACAACAAGGAAGAGAGGTCAGATTCCAAGGTTGCAACAATTTTTTCCCTGGGAATGATGGGAGTGCACTCACTAGAGTCAGAGGAAATGGATTCAAAACTCCTAGAGAGTGCATCCGCCTTGGTATTTTTGGAACCAGGCCGAAAAGTTAACGAAAAATTGAATCTAGAGAAGAATAAAGCCCACCGGGCTTGCCTTGGATTTAGGCGTTTAGCTGATTCAATATACAGTAAATTTTTATGGTCGGTATAGACCGTCACCAAATGTTTAGCACCTTCAAGAAGATGGCGCCATTCCTCTAAGGCCAGTTTGACAGCCAACAACTCCCTGTTCCCTATGTCGTAATTTACCTCTGCAGGTAAAAACTTCTTAGAAAAAAAGGCACAAGGATGTATTTTGTTGGTTATCGGGTGCCTTTGAGAAAGGACTGCCCCAGCTCCTACCTCAGAGGCATCTACCTCTACAATGAAAGGGAGTGCGGAATCGGGGTGTTGGAGGATAGGGGCAGAACTGAACTCTTTTTTGAGGGTTTCAAAAGCTTGTAATGCTTCAGGAGACCACATGCTGGGATCAGCGCCCTTCTTCGTTAAATTTGTGATGGGGGCAACAATAAGAGAAAAATTCTTGATGAATTGATGATAATAATTGGCGAAACCAAGAAACCTTTGAACTGCTCGCAACGAAAGGGGTTGGGCCCAATCCAGGACAGCTCTCACCTTGCCCGGATCCATTTCTAGACCCTTGCTGGAAATAATAAACCCCAAAAACTGGACAGAAGAGACTTCAAAGGTACATTTCTCTAGTTTCGCATACAGATTATTTTCCCTTAGCCTTTTAAAGACTTCACAAACATGATTACGATGTTCACTTAGATTAGAAGAGAAAATAAGAATATCGTCAAGGTAGACCACTACGAATACCCCCAGCAGGTCTCGAAAGATGTCATTGACAAATTCTTGAAAGACTGCGGGGGCGTTACAGAGCCCAAAGGGCATTACTAAATATTCGTAGTGGCCATCCCTGGTGTTAAAAGCAGTTTTCCACTCATCCCCCTCTTTGATACGAATGAGATTGTAGGCACCTGTAAGATCAAGCTTGGTATAGACCTTGGCACCTTTGACCTGGTCAAATAACTCAGAAATTAAAGGAAGGGGGTAGCGGTTCTTGATCGTGATCTTATTTAAACCCCTGTAGTCTATACAGGGACGAAGACCACCGTCTTTCTTACCAACAAAGAAAAACCCAGCGCCTGCAGGAGAGTTAGAGGGATGGATAAAACCTCTTTCAAGGTTTTCCTGGATATATTCCCTCATAGACTGAGCTTCGGGTAAAGAAAGAGGATAAGTACGACCACGAGGGGGAGAGGAACCTGGGACAAGATCAATAGGACAGTCATACTGTCTGTGTGGGGGTAAAGTTTCTGCAGCCTTTTTGAAAAGACATCGGCATATGCCGAATAGGCTGCAGGCAAACCCTCTAGCGAGGCAGTTGCTATTACTAGAGGAATACAGACGCCCCCACACCTTGTACCCCACTGAGAAACCTCCCCAGTAACCCAATTAATCTGGGGGTTATGAGCCTGGAGCCAGGGCAACCCCAAAATAAGAGGAGAGGAGGCACCTTCGATTAGGAATAGGGCTATCTCCTCACTATGAAAATTGTTAATACACAAAGATAAGAAGACAGTCTTCTTACTCACCACACCTGACCCTAGGGGTCTCTTGTCCACCGCTAAAATTTTCATGGGGACACCCAGAGGGACCACAGGAATGCTATGATTGGCTGCAAATGTAGCATCTAAAAAATTACCCTCTGCCCCAGAATCCACAAAAGCGGACAAATTAACAGAGCCCGTAGGCCAGGTCAGTTTAACTGGTAGCAGAACCTTGGAGGCAAATTGGGGAGAGGAAACGCCTGCCCCCAAATGGAGCTCCCCTTCTCCGTTTAGGCTTGGGCGTTTCCCGGCCTCTTGGTGCATTGTTTGAGAAAATGACCCTTATCCCCACAATAAATACACAGCCCAAGGGTACGCCTGCGTGTCTTTTCCTCAGGAGAGAGATGGAATAGGCCTAATAGCATAGGCTCCTCCTGAGGTGGAGACACAGAGGAAACAGAAGACTTAACATTGGTTACTAAGTCAGGTTTTACACAAGTAACCCCTAAGAAATTAGAATTACCCCTTTCACCCCTTCTCTCCCTTTGCCTCCTATCGATCTGAATGGCAAGAGACATGAGATCATTCAGATTGAGGGATAAGGGATAATTCACTAGACTATCTTTAATAGTATCAGCCCAATACGGAACTGACTGCGCAGGGCAGTGTCGTTCCACCCAGTTTCTACTGCCCACCGGCGGAACTCGGTGCAATACACCTCCGCATCCCGTCTCCCTTGGCGCAACTTACGAATCGCCGAATCGGCAGAAGATGCGCGATCCGGGTCATCGTAAAGCATTGCCATGGTGTGAAAGAATAGATCTAGGGAGAAACAGGCAGGATCAGAGGGGGGCAGTCTGAGAGCCCAAATTTGGGGATCACCCAGAAGCAGGGTCATAACAAATTTTACTTTTTCCTCACCAGTTGGGAAGGAGTGTGGGAAAAAGCCTAGGTATAACTGACATGCCTCTTTAAAGACAAAAAACTTGGTTCTGTCTCCACAGAATTTCTCCGGAAAGGCAATTTTGGGTTCTTGGGGTCTAGCGGTGTTACCCCACATGGCAGAGGAACCCACAGGAGGAGATGGAACAGAACCAGATGGCTGCTGTGGAGTCTGTGGATTCTCCAGTTGGCGGGTTAGGTTATGAAAACCCTGCAGGAGATAGTTCTGCTTTTGCTCCTGATCCTCCAAGCGCAGTAGCAGAGCAGATAGAAGCGCTTCTGTAGTAGTTGGAGTGGGAGGAGCGGCAGCAGCAGCAGCGGAGTCGTCGTGACCGTTGTCCTCTATGGCCCGTGATAATGTCACGGTCGGCACCCTAAACCAGAACTAATGCCAAGCTCCGTGGTCTCGGCTCGGCTTCACCAGTAGTGTGACCACCTTTGGCTTCGGGAGGAGCCCTCAGCGTACTCAGATGCCACCTGGCAAAAATTCTAATCGTACTATTTCTTCAGAGGTTTTTCCCGAATAGCTCAATTTTTCTGGGCTTTTTCCCGAAAAGCCTGAATTTTTGCCCAAATTAGTCAGATTTTTGGGTTAATTCCAAGACAGACCACAGAAACTTCCAAATAGGATAGGACCTCTCCCACTGACTTATATACAACTTCGGCAGGTCTGAGATGCCGGATTTACAGATTCAGACTTTTTCCATCCTCGGGGTTTACTAAATCTCAAATAATTTGCCATTACAACTTTAATAAATAACCTCCTAGAAGTCATTTTGGTGTTCCATGACCTGTATAAAAATTACAGGTATGGGATCTGTTATCCAGAAACCGCTTATCCAGAAAGTTCAGAATTACAAAAAGGCCATCTCCGATAGACTCAAAATTTTTAAAACTGATTTCCTTTTTCTGTGTAATAATAAAACAGTAACTTGTACTTGATCCCAACTAAGATATAATTAATCCTTATTGGAAGCAAAACCAGCCTATTGGGTTTATTTCATGTTTATATGATTTTCTAGTAGACTTAAGGTAAGATATTATGGAAAGAGAGAGAGAGAGAGAAGATAAAAACTGGATCAGAACAAAAGATGCCAAGTGTTACAAGACAGCGGCCCATGCAGCTTGCAATTGTGAGGCAATAAATGAACGTAGTGCTATTGTGCTGTATTGTGTAGCAACTCCCAGCAAACCTGCATATGACTCTTAGGGGCCGATTCACTAACTTCGAGTGAAGGATTCGAAGTAAAAAAACATAGAATTTCGAAGTGTTTTTTGGGCTACTTCGACCATCGAATGGGCTACTACGACCTTCGACTACGACTACGACTTCAAATCGAACTATTCGAACTAAAAATCGTTCGACTGTTCGACCATTCGATAGTCGAAGTACTGTCTCTTTAAGAAAAAACTTCGACCCCCTAGTTCGCCATCTAAAAGCTACCGAACTCAATGTTAGCCTATGGGGAAGGTCCCCATAGACTTGGCTAACTTTTTTTGATCGAAGGATATTCCTTCGATCGTTGGATTAAAATCCTTCGAATCGTTCGATCGCACTATTTGCACTAAAATCCTTTGACTTCGATATTCGAAGTCGAAGGATTTTAATTCCCAGTCGAATATCGAGGGTTAATTAACCCTCGATATTCGACCCTTTGTGAATCGGCCCCTTAATCTGCGGGTGTGGGCCCTCACATATAGTGGAAGAAGGGTATCACAGAACTACAACCCTCGGGTTGATCAAATAAATTGGACAAAACGGTTTACTCTATATTAACATAAATATAAAAGAGAATATCTTTGCAACCATGTCAACCCCCCCCCCTATTTTTGTTTTAGAAATGACCCTATCTTGGCGCCCCTCCACAAGTCTCCCCTCATTCTTCTGCATTCTCTCAATTTCTAAGCATTCTCCCCAGTTTATTGAAATGTTTGTGTATATTGTGGGTGTGTATGTGCAGTGAGCTTCAGTCACATCATATGGAGTGTGTTCACTTGTGCAGGTGCCATTCAGTGACTTCAGGAGAGCAAATCCGCATGCACATGACATCACTTCCAGGGGTGTGTGACATCACTTCCGGGTACTGCAGAATATTTTTAGCGGTGCGCTGCAGACACCATGCTCATTCCCACGGTTGGCGTTTTCTAAAAGTTGTCAGCTCTGAAGTTTTCTTTCTAGGCCTAACTTGGCTTGTGCTCAATCTTCTCCATCCACTTTCCAAGAAATTTGGAATCCAAGAAAAAGACAGAGCATGTTGGCTCCCCTTTTATACAACAGAACAGCGACACCTCATGGGCAGTTACGAAACTGCCAGGAGAATAACTAAACACAGGAAACCTTTCTAACTACATTTAAGGACCGATTTAGCTGTCTGAATACAGGCTACTTAAACCCTTCCCCTACACAATCTAATACAATTATGCAATAATTATGAAACTGTCAGGGACCTATCGGTTCCTGGTGGAGAAGTCTGGACCAAGGAGGAAGCTTCGGGGTAAAGTTCACGGTAACCAGAAAGGGATCAGAAGTGGTTGTCGTCAATTCACAGGCAATAGTTGAAAGGCAGAATAGAATCAAGGCTCAGGTTTAGGCAAGGTCAGAAAATCCAGGAATACAGATAATACAAATTTAAGGACACCCAGGAAAGCTTTAAGAAATCCTATAATCGGGCATTAAACCCATGACCTGGAAGCCCTTTCATTTTCAATTTTCATGACACCATGTGGTTCATTGGCGCCACCATCTTGGATATTGCGCCGCCGGAGACTGGAGCGCCATCAGGAGGAACAAGAGTTTTACTTGTATAACAGTTTTTTTTTTTTGAATGCAAAAGTTTAGGGAAAATAATGTCGATTACATGAGTAATGGCAGTGCCTTCCCCATAGAGGACACAGAGCCCTGACTGCGGGTGCCCAGGTGAACAGGGAGAAGCAAGAGGAGGCGAGGGGTCGGATCATGATATTGCATCACACACTATTTTGTTTGGGGGCTGAACATTTTATTCTCAGTGGGTTTATGTCCGGCTTTGACCTGGAAGGGCTGTCCTGGTCAAAACTGACCAATCAGTGATCGACATGTCATAGCCCCGCCCCTGATGTCACGACTTTGCCTCAGCGAGTCACAACCCTGCCCCTTCTTGGAGTTAGATGGGCCAAAAGTTGGAAACCCAGGGGGGTGATGCCTCTGTGTATATGTAATTGGAAGCCGTGTCTGTTACTGTTTTCTGCTTCTGTTTCGGTTCTGAGAACATAAAGGGGAATAGCAGAAGCTGAGTTAAAGGACAAGGAAAATGGAAATGGAAATTTGTTAGAACCTTTTAGTCGTATCATCTTCTAAACAATGGGCTTCTGGTTTCCTGCATTGAGTTTTAGAAAATGGATTAAAAATATAAGGTTGTGGCATCACAGGCTCAAGGTTGACAGAAGGATCATTAGGAAAACACATGGAAAACTTTGCTCTCCTACATTATCCAGAAGGCTATATATTAATAAATTGAGAAATGCTGTGTTTTATATACACAGAAGTCGGCAGCTAGAAATTATTCTACTTTTTATTAAGCTTTATTCATCTTTTAATCATTGCAATTGATTGGGAGGAGGACAGGATTAAATATCATTTCAAACCCAACGTGAAACAGCCCAACTGAGTCAGGGAAAAAGAAGATTAACGTTGATTTGTGTCCTCTTTCCTACCAAGTGTCATCTCTCAGAGTCAACTGCCGTCATGGGCACAATGAGACGGTCCCAGATTTCTTCTCTTTGTCTCCTCTGTCTGCTCTTCATTGCTGGGGTAAGTGAACTCTGAGTATCACTCATGTATTATAAGGGATAATGTACCCCCTACTGTAAATGATAAGGATATTAGAAGTCACTGAGGGGTTGTTCTGTGACCATATAAAGGCACAAGGCTGCAGGCTGAGTTATACAGGGAACTCTGAGTATCACTCATGTATTATAAGGGATAATGTACCCCCTACTGTAAATGATAAGGATATTAGTTATAAGTTTTTTGGTCGAGAAGTAATGTCCTCTTTTTAACCAGCTTCCCTTTATTTTTGTGGAGGGATAACTTCAATCTTAAATCTTTTCACACAATCACTCCAGGGGTATCAATACAATACTGAAGAAATTAATAGGGTGCAGCCGCATAGTATCTATACCTGACTATTGTGCAAAATATTGTACTACTCCCAGTTGTACTCTGTGTGTGTGTGACATAAAAACGTAGCATTACACTTTACAAGTACATTAGAGGACATTATAGACAAATAGCAGGGGACCTTTTTACCCATAAAGAGAATCACGTACCAGAGGCCTCCCCTTCAGACTAGAGGAAAAGAAGTTTCATTTAAAGGAACAGAGTAGGGGGTTCATCACAGTGAGGACAGTGAGGTTGGGGAATGCACTGCCGGGTGATGATTCAGTTAATGACTATAAGAGGGACTTGGATGATTTCTTGGACAGACATAATACAAAGGCTATTGTGATACTAAACTCTATAGTTAGTATAGATATGGGTGTAACACCTATTTGGGCTGCATAGCACACAAATAGTTAAACTGTCCAGCTAGCAGTAGAAGCATGGGTTACACTGCGACTTCACACAACAGGGTCAGGGCCTTGGCCAGGTGGAAGTGTTGCCTCTATGGTGTAGTGCAACTACATCCCCCAGGCTACTGTGCAGACAACAAAAGATGGGCGCCAGGAGGTTCTTGCAGTAAAACAGAAGCGGTTTATGTAACTATGCACGAGGCAAGTGACCAGAGGTTTAGTAGTCACACAGGAGCTGAGGCAATAGCACATTTCTCACACAGAGCTGCAGCCATTAGGCATTTCTCACAGAGGAAAGGTCTCCATTAGGCATTTGCAGTATCACACACATTCCCTCCTGGAAGTTGTCAGGAAGCAGCTTGTACCCTACAGTCCCTCTTCACTGAGGTCCCTGACTGGAGGCAACACACAGAGCCTCTGGGAAGCTCCTCCCTTACTGCAAATCCTTGTTGGAGCTTCAGCTGCTCTTTCTCTCTCACCTCTCTGCCTTTCTCTCCTAGAGAGACTATGACAAGTCTGCCCTAGTGTATCTGTTCCTCATTCACGGGGTTACCTGCTCCCCGACTTGGTCACATGACTTCTTCTGGCCTATTGCACTCAGTCCCCCTGAGCTCACCCAGCTGGATCAGCATCCACAGGCCAAAGAGGAAGTGGCCACTCCCTACACTCACTATATAGCAGTGTAACAGGGGCGTGTCATTCTCTCCTGGCAGATCACTCGAAGAAAAAGCTGGGGGCCTTAAAGCTGCAGGGCAGATTACCCAGTAGGGGTCCCTACATGTGTATATATCATTTATGTGACAGTAGGGAGGGGTGTGTGTATGGGGCTGGGTTTTCATTTGGAGGGGTTGGACTTGATGGACTTTGTCTTTTTTCAACCCAATTTAACTATGTAACTATGTAACTGTGTAACTATGTAACTATGTAACTATGTAACTATGTAACTATGTAACTATGTAACTATGTAACTATGTAACTATGTAACTATGTAGCAGGCAACAGACAAGTGTAATATAAAGGTGAGAAAGTTGCAGAAACCAGAAAGGTCCTGAGAATCTAGAATCTAATGCCCAAATTCTTATGAATAAACATTTCCCTAGTTTGCCTACAGATCTCTGTGGATGAAGCTTCCTTCTGGTCCCAAGTGGTATGTTTGGATGCAGTCACCTCCCTGTAATAATACTTGCACTACTTCACTGGAACAAGAACTCCAGAAAGAATCTCAGACTCTAATGGACATTAAAAGCAATGAATCTTCTCTAGCACTGGCGAAAAAACTTCATAGTCTAGAAATGACCCAAACCAATGAATCTTCATCTTCTACAGCACTGGAACAAGAACTCCAGACCCTGATGAAGGTGATTGAGTGGCCTGAGCCTCCAGGTCCCACAGATTATGAATTCTCCACCAGTCCAAATACCACAGAGTTCCACATGCTGTTCCCACGTGCCACATATTATGTTGGAGAATATGTACAAGTTCTCATCATAGCGCGGGACCACCGAGGCCGACCAAAAGCCTATGGAGGGGATTATTTTCAGGCCAAACTGCACTCCCCAATGCTGAAAGCAGGAGTCACCGGCTCAGTCACAGACCATAGAAACGGCACCTACACGGCCTCCTTCATACTGCTCTGGCCGGGGCAAGTGGAGATCTCCATAACACTTGTCCATTCCACTGAGGCCATAGCCATCCTCAAAGACAAGAGGGAGACTCGTCCTGACAAGGTGAATCATTGCTAAAGGATCTACAGCGAGTTAAGCTTATCACATAATATTAAATGGGTTCTTTGTTTAGGACATGTTGCTAAATGGGGATTCTAATGGCTTCAATAT
Organism: Xenopus laevis; assembly: GCF_017654675.1. Classification (NCBI taxonomy): domain Eukaryota; kingdom Metazoa; phylum Chordata; class Amphibia; order Anura; family Pipidae; genus Xenopus; species Xenopus laevis. The sequence goes on along the minus strand of NC_054382.1, from coordinate 135,649,552 downwards.
ATTTTGTATTATTTATGTATTGCAAAGAAACATTTGTAAGAAAAAGGCCACCAAGCACAATTCTTGTCTATGGCTTCAGGTGCATTTCAATACACTTTGGCAGCTTAGAAGGTACTTTTGCCCTTTGTTTCATTAAAAAAAACAGGTGCTCTGACCAACTTTTTGGAAATCTCCAATATGAGTCTCTGGCAGAGCATATATTTCATTTAGCCTGAGATATAAATACACACCACATGTAAACTTTGTGGAATATACAGTGTCATAGATTTCAGGCTATTAATGTCATAAAAGAAACTTTTGTTGTAGAGATATAATGTTGGGGAATGATCAGTGAGAATGATCCATATGGTCCACTGATTAGATTAAAGGAGTGTTTCACCTTTAAGTTAACTTTTAGTATGTTATAATTCAAAGCTACTTTTCTGTTTGTCTTCATTTTTTCTTTTCTATAGTCTTTTGATTATTTGCCTTCTTCTTCTGACTCTTTCCAGCTTTCCAATGGGGGGGGTCGCTGAAACTTCCAGTGCAGCAGTAAAGAGTGACTGAAGTTTATCAGAGCACAAGTCACATGACTGCGAGCATCTGGGAAATTGACAGTATGTCTATCCCCATGTCAGATTTCACTAGCAAGGCCTTGGATTGGGTTGCAAGAGACTTTACATTCATATTACTATGTTAGCAACCTGAGGTGCCACAGGGCTACCGTTGGCCAATAAGAATCCTTGTTCCCATTAGTCATGCAAACCCTGCCCCTCAGTATTGGAATCAATGGCTAAGGAAGAGGATTATAATGATGTATCTGAGTTCTGACAGTACTTTCTTTTGGAACAGGTCTCCTTTTTTGGATACTTTCATGGAACCAATGAGAAGACAGATTGTAATGTGGAGCTCTTGGGACCTGATGTCTGTGAATATAATGACCCAAACACAGGGGAGTTGTGGTTCTGCAAACGCCCAAAACAAATTCCCTGCAGTGCATATAAAGGGCACTCATTGGGCGGCAACCGTAACATTCTCACTCCCAAAGAAGCACAGTTCCTAAATCAGTAAGTAAAGGAATCTCTCTTTGCAACTCGGTTTCAGATCTGTGAGAGATACAGGTAGGTTGGACCCAAGGTCTATGGCACAGGGCATGGTCACTTGGCCAGACTGTTGAAATAAATTCATTTGGGGAGTCTGACGGTGAGACTTTAGGGCTCATTAACATCCACATCTCAGTGAGCAAAGTGCAATTTTCAGCACAATCACTTTATTTTGTTCCCACATTGCAGAATCTTTTCCCAGAATTTCAGCATCATTGCAGTCACAAGGAGGTGATGCACCAATGCATCTGTGCATGCATGTCATAGCAAATGGGATACAACTGCAGAGAAGTCCATCTGAATTTGGCTCTGGATACATTAAGCACAAGTCTATTGTGTCCATTGATGAAAGCTGTAAAAGGAACCCAGGAGCTCAGGAGTTGGCAGTAGCTCTAGTCAACAGGTGCAACAGGCACTCTCAAGCTTCTCCGTTAATATTGTCAGACCAGAGAAGAAGTCATGCAGCTTTTTGCATTGCAGATAATTCTGTATATGCAGGGGTGGAGATCCAAGCATCATTTCTCTGCTGATCAAGTACAGTATCTTGGATGGCCTCCACCTCAAGTTGCTGAGATAAAACATCCACCTTCTCCTCATTGGCACTGCATTTTTCATTCTTCTCAGTCATCCCTCCTCATTGGCTCCCAGAGTCCTCTGCCTGATTAGTTCCTTCTCAGCAACTAATTATATTGCCTCCATGTTAGTGGTGTCACCACCAGTTTGAAATGTGGTGAAGTCAGATCAATCAGAATAAATGGTAGGCTACTTTAACTTCATCCGGTAGGTTTAGTTGTGTTTAGTCAGACTGAATCATTTGGCAGGATTAGAGTTTAGCCAATAAATATGGTTATTGTCATGAAATATGTTCACCATATCTGCCACAAACATTGTATTCTTACTATTTCTTTAAATGTACCAAAACCTCAGCCTGACTCTCTCGTTTATTGTATAATCTTAGTTTATGCAGTGGTTTCATCCAAGGAAGTCTGACATTTGATATATCCCCATGGCAACATGTAGTGCATCTGTCATTTTTCAAACTTACATTATATTTAAATAACCAAAAAATATATGGATGGACTGGAAGATGGACTGTTATTGGAGGTGGATATATCTAGAGTGACATGGAATTGATTACTGCCACCAAACTCTCTTCTACCAATATAACAATTAATCCAACACAATTAAGATCCTTCACCAGGTCTGGTTCTGCATTAAGAAGGTGAAGTTTTTAGAACAAAATGAGAGTAATTTGCATGAAATATTTTATCTCTGCTTTGATTTGGTTTCCCAGGTCTGTAAAGGAAAAACTGATTTCATCCAAAGTAGGAGCATTCATTGTCTCACACCCAAAAAACAACACAGGTGAGTCTGCAGAAAGAATGAGCAGGTGCAAGAGAATTGGGTTTCTATACGATGGGGCCGGATGTGTTGGTTCTATTAACTGTTGTGCCCAAAACTGTGGCAACTTAGTCCCTTAGCAGACGTATAAGGACTTGTGATTTCTGTAGCTCACCCCACGGCCACAAAGCATCCCACTGACACCCTTGCAGAATTATTAGTGGTAGTAAGACTAGTAAGAGTATTGTAGCTAAGTTGGGAAAGCCAAGATAAACCATGAATGAAAAGTAAGTCAGATCTGGGGTGGGGGGGGGGGACGTGTTGGTTAAAGAAAAAGTGACTTTGTATTATGGAGAATTTCTCTGCAGCCCCTGAGCCAAAGTGTGAAACCCAAAACAAGGCTACAACATGACTTGTATTGGCTCTGCCCTGTATAGAAGGAGCTCCAATAACTATGACAACAATTCCCCTTAAAGGGGTGGTTCACCTTTAAGTGAACTTTTAGTATGTTAGAGAATGTCCAATTCCAAGCAACTTTTAAATTGGCCTTCGTTATTTATGTTTTATAGTTTTTGAATTATTTGCCTTCTTCTTCTGACTCTTTCCAGCTTTTAAATGGGGGTCAGTGACCCCATCTAAAAAACAAATGCTCTGTAAGGCTACAAATGTATTGTTATTGACTTTTTATTCCTCATCTTTCTATTCAGGCCTTTCCTATTCATATTCCAGTCTCTTATTCAAATCAGTGCATGGTTGCTAGGGTAAATTGTTCCCTAGCAACAAAATGGCTGACATAGCAAACTGGAGAGCTGCTGAATAAAAAGCTAAATAACTCAAAAACCACAAATAATAAATAATGAAATCCAATTGCAAATTGTCTCCGAATATCACTCTCTACATCATACTGAAATTGAGTTTAAAAGTGAACAACCCCTTTAAAGAAGAAGTAGCTCCAATTCTCCAGGGTTTTCAGACATAGTGTATGTTAAAAGCTTTAAAAAACACCATTGATAGGATGGTCCAAAGTGGTTTCCCATATTGAGAATTGCTGACAAATAAGAACATTCCTGTCAAAAAGTCAGAGATTAAACCACGATTAAAATGAAAGATACACAAAATGATGCCATGGAAACAAGATGCACCAAATCTCAGCAATTTCAAGATTCAACTTCTGTGAAATCTTCAGTTTCAGCGGAATCAAATTTGAACCCTAAAGGTCATGTGACCTCAATGCTCTACACAGCTCAAGGTGATGCTTCGGCCATTCTGCTCAGTAATGTATATGCAAATCAGGCTTTAGATCCAATCAGGACTTGGGTAAGTCTTATGTGGAAGATTCAGTATAGACAAACAGCAACATGATGGATTCCACCAATTCCTAGGCCTTTTCACTACATCTTTTATAGATATATTTATAATTCACAGACCATTATTTGAGCATTTCAGGAGCCTACACAAACCTCATGGCCGTGCCCAGTGCTGGAAATGGAAAGAATTTAGTGGTAGTGATAGGTGAATAAATTCACAGGCACAAATTCACAGTGAATTTCCACGTTTTGCCGCCAGCGAATAAATTTGCAAAACTCCAGCGAAAATTCACCGGCCTCAAAAAATTTGGACATGTCAAAACCGTCAAGCGTCAACACTATTTGGACGCCCATTGACTTTAACGCCAGCATGAAAACTGACGCTGGCTGCAATTTTCGAGTTTTGTTAATTTTTCGGCGAATAGAAAACAGGAGAAATTCGCCCATGACAATTTAGTGGCTTTATAAGATCACTTTTTATGTTCCCTTTCAGATAACAGAGATATTTGCTCTCCTGGCGTTCCAGTCCCAGATCCTTCTGGGTTCTATTTCCAGGACTTCTGGGAGTCCCGTGCCTGTAGGAACAAAGCTTTCCCTAAACCCTCTGATGTTACCAAGTGTCTATCCGGGAAGGTCATTTATATGTTTGGTGGATGACTTTCCTGTTGAGCTTTATACCATGTAAGCACCTGAGCTACTCGTTATTGTTGTCTAACTGTGTATTGTCACTTCACTTCTCGTAATAAGTTCTTCAGCCTGTTGCATTAGCTAAGTAGAAGAACATCTAGTAGTGTGTGGAGAAGCATAGAAACAAAAGCAGATCTTGGGTTAGGGCCAGACAAAATCAGCCTACTGAATCCTTTTGTCGGCTCCAGCGCCACTCAGCGGATTTTGGGAAGACTTTGTAAGAGTGTGTTCTCACCAGAGCCGACTTAAGGTTCAAGGACCTGAACAGAATAAGAGGATAGTGCTAGCGATAAAGGAAATATATTCAACCTGCAGATTTTGGCAAGCTGATTTTGAGCCTGTCTAGCCCTAGCCTTGGAGAAACTGCATTTATGGATCTCAATGTTTGCACTGGGTTTAGTAACACACAACAACACACAACAACCAGCCATCTCCATGCCTAACATCTAATTAATGGTCCAATGAATTAGATTTCATGTCAACTGTGTTAACTTACTATCAAGCTTCAATCCAGAACAAGGGCCTGAGTTGAAAAACAGAGGTCCATTAGCAATGTAAAAACCTGGAACCCCATTTAAGTAGGGAGGTTATATTAATCAAAGTAACATTTAGAGGGTTATTTATTAAAGTCTGAATGGAAAAAACTCCAAAAATGTGACTTTTTTTTACTATAAAATCCACATTTTTGGTGAAAAAAAACCTTGAGTTTTTCATAATGTATTAAACCCCGAGGGTGTTTAAAATCCAAATAAAAAAGTGTTCCGACTCAGACCTGTTGACCTGTTCATGTAAAAGTCAATGGGAGAAGTCCCAAAGATATCCTGATCTGAGCTGGGTTTTGTGCAATAATCCGAAGATTTCATGGTTTTCGGGCAACAATCCAAAAGAATCTGAGTTTTCAGGCGTCAAATATGAAAACATGAAACATTTTTTTAGTTTTTTTTTCCTGCAGAGGAATTTGTTTGAAAAATGTATTGATAAGGTGGGGGCCATACGGATTTGGTCGGAGTAGCTTTCAGAAAATAATGAGATATTTTCGAATTATGATAAATAACCCCCTAAGGGTTTGACACCCCCAGGGGCCCATTCACTAAGTTTGAGTGAAGGAATAGAGGTAAAATAGTTTGAATTTCGAATGGTCGAATATGGCTACTTCGACCATCGAATGGGCTACTTCGACCTTCGACTACGACCTTCAACTTCGAATCGAACGATTCGAACTAAAAATCGTTCGACTATTCGATAATCGAAGTACTGTCTCTTTAAAATTTTCTTCGTCCCCATAGGCTTGCTAACAATTTTTTGATTGAAGGATAATCCTTCGATTGATGGATTAAAATCCTTCGAATCGTTCGATTTGAAGGATTTAATCGTTCGATCGAACGATTATTCCTTCGATCGTTCGATCGAACGAATTGCGCAAAATCCTTTGACTTCGATATTCGAAGTCGAAGGATTTTAATTCAGCAGTCGAATATCGAGGGTTAATTAACCCTCGATATTCGACCCTTAAAACATCTGCCCCTTAATGTATATACTGAAGTCTCAAGGCCCATTCTTAAAGCAGCTTTGCTCAGCACTAGGTTGTTTATTTTGGTTTCTACTCTTGTCTCCGGGGCAATTGTCTATTCCATTGCTTACTTATATGGGTTGAATATGGTTTGTGTAGAGTGAAAATAAATGCTGTTGGTTGGGCACTTACAGGACCTGAAAATGACTATTGTGGCTACGAAATGTAATTTCCTCTGTTCTTCTCCTGTGCCTCCAGCTCTGCAGAGACAAGACATCTTTATGAAATCTCCATTCCCCAGTTGGCAGTAGATACAACACATAAGTTTGTAGTGCGATGGCAGGTGCATGAGAAACCAGTGACCATGTCGTATATTGATAAGGAGGAGGAGTTGCATTACATCGCCAATGAACTGGATCGGGTGCAGCAAAGAAGGGCTGGTGGTTGTTGTAAACTGCATGGCCCATTTCGTCTCATTCTCAATCAGATTTTATGTGCAACGGCTCAGTACCATTCGGGACGCTGTGCTTCGACTAATGAAGCGCAATCCACTAGTCAAGGTCTTCATCAAGTCTGGTAACACTGGATACTTGTATAGCCATGGAAGTGATTGGCTGTCGCTCCAGTTGGACCTGGTAATGAGGACCATGTTCTCTAGACTGCCTGTAACTATACTGGATGCTTGGCAGATGACCAACTGCCATTATGAACCACAGCACTTGCACCCTGGACCAATCATTGTCAAGAATCAGATTGACTTAATGTTGTCTTTTATTTGTCCACCAGAGGAAATTACTTTATAATATGTTTCTGCTTATACCGCAATCAGTTGTAGTCATTGTACAGGTAGAAGATCAAACTCGTATGCTGCCAGATGCTTTCTTCTCCAAAATTCCATTCTTTGGTCAAACGAGATGAGTGTCCTGCTTGGGATTAGTTTCTCCAGAACGTTTGGTTGGACAGCCAAGAAACACAAACTTTGCAGAAATTTCTTGTTTTTCAAAACACCCAACTAACCCCGCTAGGTAGTTGTACTTTATAATTTACAGCTGCAGTTACACCGACATAAACATATTCTAGTATGGAAGGAATACTATTAATCAATATGCCTTCTACTTATCTTCAATGGTGGGATTAAGTTCCAGAGAGGCCTGTGCTTAGATGATATGATGATGCCACATGATTGGAGAAAAGAAAGAGTATTGTGCTTTAATGCCACATCAACCTTACTATTAATACTTACCAAGCTTTTTGGGCTATTTCTCCTTCTCTCTTTTAGCTTTTCCGAGTCATTATTTTCTTTTTCTTTAAAAGTTCCAAGAGTTTCTCAATAAAACACGGCAGGGTCGGACTGGGAGTTTTGGAAATCAGGAAAAAACCTGGTGGGCCCCGGCCCTCATGGACCTCCGCAAACCCAGACCTGCTCCCCGGCTGCCCCACAAAGACCACATTCTGCGTTGTGGCGGCATTCGCACATTCGTACAGCTCGTGCCTTTGTGTGCGCTGGGGCGGGAGGTCAGAGGGGGCCCTGGGGACCGACAGGAGGGCCCTTCCTTTTGCAGTCCCGGTGGGCCCCCAAGGCTCCAGTCCAACCCTGAAACACACCCTCATCTTAAAACAAATACCATAGAGCAGATTAATGAACAAAAGTGAAAGTTACATATGGCTATAGACAGAGTGAATAAAGTGTAGTGTTATCAGATCATTACTAGAAATGTACAGATACAGTAGACATGACTGCAGTAAAAGAAACAATAGCAAAATATAACATTGCTCGGCAAATGTAAGTATCGAGAATAATCTGCAATCATGCAACGAGAAAGAAAAATGAATTCAATGAACAATTGGGTTCAACCATTACATATTAAAGGAGAAGGAAAGGTTAAAACTAAGTACGCCTTATCAGAAATGTCCATCTAAATATACCAGTAAACCCCCAAAGTCCCCCTGTCAAAAGAAACAGCACATTTCTTTCCTTCTATTGTGTACTCATGGGCTTCTGTATCAGACTAACTGTTTTCAGCTTAAACCTCCAGGGCTAGGGCTTGAGCATGCTCAGTTTGTTCCTCTTCCCCCCCCCCTCCCTTCTCTGCTGTAATCTAAGCCCAGAGCAGGGAGAGACTCAGGCAGGAAGTGATGTCACACCACGTTAATACTGCAGCTCCTATCCTAAACAAACAGAGAGTTTCTAGAGCTTTTTACTCAGGTATGGTAAAACATTCTACAGAATAAATACAGCATTCTAGCTTGCACTATTGTAGCTAATCTATTGGCAATAAAATGCCTCCGTAGCTTTCCTTCTCCTTTAAATTATATATATGTAATAAACCAAGGATTTGGGAATTGTATCTAGAGTCAACTTGATCCCAAAACAGAGGCCAAGGGGCAATTTTACTAACAGAAAACAGAAACACTAACAGGCGACATTTCGTGCAACTTCGTCAGACATTAATTCACGTCGCATACGCTTATTTATCAAAATGCAAAGTTACGTCTCGGCAGACAAATGCTGGCAAAGTTTCGCCATCGAAAATTGGTCAGCGTGGGCATTTCGAAGAGAACTTTTGCTAATATTACGTTCTTCCTAGTGAAATTTTGTTAACATACTTACTCTTCCATCAATTTAAAGATGGCGGGTACATATAGGTCATATATATACGTCTTTATTATTGCCACTTTATTATTGTGGCCACTTATTATTACACATGTCCAATGAATCAAAACAAATACAAAAGATCCTCTAATGTCCTAGACATGAGCCCACCCTCAACCAAATGAGGAATGAGCTTCAAATGGTTTAAAAAAATTACAAAAAAATGTAATAGTTACAACTTAAAATATGAAAAAACGCCAGTGTTTTGACTTTTTTGGCAAACAGGATATGATGTCACTGACATAAGATGTAGCTTCATCCTACCAGTTCACCAGGCATTACCTGGCAAAGCAGACTCTGGCGAAAAGGGTAACGTAGTGAAAACACTTTGATGAATTTACTGAGCGATAATTCGCCTGGTGAAAGGGTGTGAAACTTTATTAGCACTGAGCTCCTTCACTAGCGAATTGTCCTCTATGCCTTTGAGTAAACTGGCGATTTCCCTGCGAATTGTCGTTTTTAGAAAATTTTCGCAAGTGACGGCCACCCTTTAGTTAATCTGCCACCAAGTGTGTATAAGAACCTTTCTCACAAGCAGAAGAACATCAGCCTCTTTCTTTCTCCTGACAACTTCCTTGACTACTTGCTGGTCAGACTGGTGGGAAACTGACCAGCAGGTGGCGCTGTTGGAACAAAATTCATTCACAGTAACAGTACATGTATCCCTTAATATCTTGAAATTAAAACAAAATAAATAATTAATGCATTTTGTAAATTTCTTAGAATAGCCCCCTCATCCATTTTACACTTATGTTTTTGTCAGAGGGCTGACACTGGGTCTCTAATAAAATGGCGGCATTCCTGGTCTCGGAATTTAAATGGTCTTAAAGGGATCCTGTCATTGGAAAATATGTTTTTTTCAAAACACATCAGTTAATAGTGCTACTCCAGCAGAATTCTGCACTGAAATCCATTTCTCAAAAGAGCAAACAGTTTTTTTTTATATTCAATTTTGAAATCTGACATGGGGCTAGACATATTGTCAATTTCCCAGCTGCCCCCAGTCATGTGACTTGTGCCTGCACTTTAGGAGAGAAATGCTTTCTGGCAGGCTGCTGTTTCTCCTTCTCAATGTAACTGAATGTGTCTCAGTGGGACCTGGATTTTACTGTTGAGTGCTGTTCTTAGATCTACCAGGCAGCTGTTATCTTGTGTTAGGGAGCTGCTATCTGGTTACCTTCCCATTGTTCTCTTGTTAGGCTGCTGGGGGGAAAGGGAGGGGGTAATATCACTCCAACTTGCAGTACAGCAGTAAAGAGTGACTGAAGTTTATCAGAGCACAAGTCACATGACTTGGGGCAGCTGGGAAATTGACAATATGTCTAGCCCCATGTCAGATTTCAAAATTAAATATAAAAAAATCTGTTTGCTCTTTTGAGAAATGGATTTCAGTGCAGAATTCTGCTGGAGCAGCACTATTAACTGATTCATTTTGAAAAAAAAAATTTCCCCATGACAGTATCCCTTTAACCTTTAAATACTATCCCCCAGCGCAAATTTAAGAATGTTCCCTTGGGTGTGATATTTTATTAGAAGTTAAATACATTATAGTCATTTTATGAGCCTGATTGGAGAGGTAAATACACCCCGTTTTCTTTTATAAAAGGAATCTATCTTCCAATATTCCATTATGGACATTACAAAGGGGCACATTTATCAAGGGTCGAATTTCAAAGTAAAAAATACTTCGAAATTCTACCATCTAATTTAAATACTTCGAATTCGAATATCGAATTCGAACTTTTTTCATCGAATTTGGGAATTCTGCAGTCGAAGTACAATCGCTCGATCGAACGATTAAATCCTTTGAATCGTACGATTCAAACGATTTTATTGTACAATCGTACGATTTTATTTCGACTTCAAATAACTTAGAAAAATGCTGTAGAAGGTCCCTTATAGGCTAACCTAGCACTTCAGCAGGTTTAATTTGGCGAAGTATTGAAGTCAACGTTTTTTTTAAAGAGACAGTACTTTGATTATCGAATGCTCGAATATTGAAACTATTTTACTTCTAATCAAATTCGAAGTCGAAGTTGTAGTATCCTATTCGATGGTCAAGGTATCCAAAGAATTTCGAATTTTTTTACTTCGAAACTTCTCAAATTCACTTCGACCCTTGATAAATCTGCCCCTAAATGTGTCAGCTGGAAAGGTCTAAATTTTTCTGATGGAGGAAGCTTATGTAATTGCATTATAGGGCCCCAGACTGTGAAGAAATTGTTTACTCTGGAGAACCCTTTATTCAGATCTGTCCTTCTGACAATGATGAGACCATAGACATTTTTGATCTCTCAAGTTGCTGGACTTGAAGGATAAGTAAACATTTAAAATAAGTGAATGTGAAACGGATGAGGGGGCTATTCTAAGAAATGTTGCAATGTACATTCATTATTTATTTTGTTTTTATTCCAAGATATTAAGGGAAGTACTGTTAATATGATTGAATTGTGTTACAACAGCGCCACCTGCTGGTCAGTTTCCCACCAGTCTGACCAGCAAGTAGTCAAGGAAGTTGTCAGGAGAAAGAAAGAGGCTGATGTTCTTCTGCTTAGGAATAAAATTAGAAACCTTTCTCACATCTTTCCTAAGCAGAAGAACATCAGCCTCTTTCTTTCTCCTGATCTCCTGACAACTTCCTTGACTATTTGGTGGTCAGACTGGTTCCAACTCCTGACCCTGGTGGTTCTTTGTCTTTGGCTGTTGATCCTGTTAACTTATCTATTGACTTGCCTCTGTCAGACTTGAATTCAGCCATTTGTTTATTAAAACATTATGCTATGATTCTTGTATCACCTGGCGGGTTATTTTGAAGAGGGGAGTAGTGTCTCCCTCTTGTTCACATTCCCTCTACATTGGCCATGATCCAGCTGCAGGCAGTAGTCCATTCAAGGGAAGCCTTACTCTTCCAAGACTCTAGTATCTTGACCTAAGTTTCTGTATGTCAGTTCTTTGTCCTGCCTTTGTCTCCTAAGTCTCTAAATCTCTATTTTCCACCTTATAATCTGAATTCCCTAGTTGGTTGAAAACCCTTTGCTGGCAATGGCAGCCTAAAGTCTTGAACTCATGGACATCACCAGATTCTGTGCCTTTACTGCAGCCGCTTTCACTTGCTGTTTGTTTGTGGGCCTTTCTGTCCCAAGTTTAGTCTTCAACAAGTGAAATGCAGCTCAATTGCCTTCAGATCAGATGACTGACTTGGCCATTCAACAATATTCCACTAAACACTAGTGTCCCAGTGCCACTGGCAGCCATGCACCCCAAGCCATCACACTGCCTCCCAAATGTTTTATACACAACTGTGCTATGCTTTGGATCATCAGCTCTTCCACACCTTCTCCAGACTTTTTACTCTTGCCATCATTCTGCTAGAGCTTCATCTTGGTTTCATCTGTCCAAACAATGTTTTTTCAGAACTGTGCTGCCTTTTTTACATGTTTGTTTAGCAAAGTCCAATGTAGCCTTTATATTGTTGATGCTTATGAGTGGCTTGTACCTTGCAGTGCAGCCTCTGTATTTACTTTCATACAGTCTTCTCTTTATGGTAGACTTGGATATGGAGACTCTACCTCCTGGAGACTGTTCTTCACTTGTTTGGCTCTTGTGAAGGGCTTTCTCTTCACCATGGAAATGATTCTGAGATCATCCACCACTGTTGTCTTCCATGGACGTCCAGGTCTTTTTGTGTTGCTGAGTTCACCAGTGATTTCTTTCTTTCTCACCATGTACCAAACTGGAGATTTTACCTCTCCTAATATTGAAGCAATTTCTCACATGGGTTTTTTTCTGTTTTTGCAGCTTAAAGAGGACTTGTTTCACCTGCACCTGTTTCACTTGACTTGTTTCACCTTGTTTTAGCTCCTTTGTCCTCATGTTGTCTGTTCCACATACAAGCCCCCCTCGAATCAACTCCAGGGCTTTTATCATTGATAGTGACATAACCAAGGAATTGTCCCACCTGCCCATGAAATAGACTTTGACTCAATTGTCCAATTACTTTTGAGCCCCTGAAATGAAGTGATTGTGTTAAAAAAAAAAAGGCTTTAGTTCCTCACATTTTTATACAATCTTTTTGTTCAACCAACTGAATTAAAGCTGAAAGTCTGCAGTTCAACTGCATCTGAGTTGTTTCATTTAAACTTCATTGTGGTCATGTACAGAACCAAAATTAGAAAAAAGTTGTCTCTGTCCAAATATCGATGGACCTTAACTGTAGTTTGACATATTATTTACAACTGTCTAATTCTGTCGTATGTTATAACCAACATGTATCTAATCTTGTAAGAGATAAAACAACAGAAATAAGGTGAACTATTGTACCTTCCAAATAATAGCAGCCTACTGGAAGGAAGTGTGTGTGTATATTTTGGAAGTCCTAGAGGTGCCTAATGTGTATAGCCCTGAAAGCTGCTTGTTAGGGATAGTAAAGGATCTACTGACAGCTGCCCATGTTAGACTAACTGTGAGGACATTACTATTCTATGCAAAAAAAATGCTGGTGATGCACTGGATCTCCCCAGACCCTCCGGTTAAGAGAGAGTGGATACAATATGTTAATAACATGCTTCCGTTAATAAAACTCACTTATGAAGTTATTGTACCTTCTTTTCTTTGACTTTCCCTTCCCTCCTTTTTGCTTTCTGTATCCCTAATTTTTTGAAAAACAATAAAAAGGAAACCTGTTAAAAAAAAAAATGAACTTCCAAATATGAGAAAGAAGATGAAAAACGGACCCGTGGTTATAATTATCTTGAACACACAAAGCGTAACTGTATATAAGGAAGAGGAAACCTTCTGTGAATGTTTTTGTGGATTTGGGTCAGATGTTTGTTCTATCATTCAAGGTGCCCATAAAATGTAAGTTGGGTTATAGAGGGTGTTTTTATACAGATTAGCTGTGTACTGGATACAAATCCCGCATACAAGGGAAGCAAAAAATAGATTTAATGCACATTGTCAGTAGCTTCTTGCCTAACAGGTCTGCTGACCCAGTAAACTGAATGTCAGATCACATAAATCCATATTTTCTGCAAATGAACCAGTTACACCAGAGATTCTTAATCGATGAGTCAGGACCATAAAGTGGGTGTCCATGTTTAAATTCAGATTCCAGAATCCCCCTAAACTATGTCACATCTTTTCTTGTACTTAAAAACAATTGTTAAAGCAAGGCAAATAAGTGGTTGGAAACCAAGTTTTGGGTTGCAGAGCTGATTCAGCAACATAAATTAGGCGATCCAAGAAAAAAGAGCCACAATGGGGAAATGGAGGGAGTCACAATTATGAATGACAATATTTGCTTCAACGATAGTTTCATGGAGGGAAGGGAGCAACTATGGATCCCAATATTTCATGCTTCTAGAGCTCCTAAATCTAGGATCCTCCTTCCATCTGACCAATCTTCATGTATAGGGTCCCCCTGACCTGGTTTGTGCTCCCACTGAAGCCTCCTTGCCAAGGATAGACTTTACTGGGTATACTCCAACCCCGGGTTCTGGAATCATCTAATTTTGTTTTATCTTCCAGGTTTCCAAGTACATTCTCTATCTCTAACCCATGCATGTTCTGGCAGGTAGGTTCCGTCTTAAAGCAGGTGGCATGTATACATAAAGGGATGTTCCCTATCTCCCAACAGACAATGACAACATGAATGTATCACCAATTAAGGAGCAAGCAGGAATGAAAAAATAATTATACTGCAAATTAGTCATTAATCATAACAGACAATGAATTAATTGGGCAGAGGGTGGACTCCGAAGATAGATATTATAATTATTCACCTAACAAGTTACGAGGCAGGAGGAGGCATCAAAGAGCAATCTGCTAAAAAAGAGCCACAATGGGGAAATGGAGGGAGTCACAATTATGAATGACAATATTTGCTTCAACGATAGTTTCATGGAGGGAAGGGAGCAACTATGGATCCCAATATTTCATGCTTCTAGAGCTCCTAAATCTAGGATCCTCCTTCCATCTGACCAATCTTCATGTATAGGGTCCCCCTGACCTGGTTTCCAAGTACATTCTCTATCTCTACCCCATGCATGTTCTGGCAGGTAGGTTCCGTCTTAAAGCAGGTGGCATGTATACATAAAGGGATGTTCCCTATCTCCCAACAGACAATGACAACATGAATGTATCACCAATTAAGGAGCAAGCAGGAATGAAAAAAGAATTATACTGCAAATTAGTCATTAATCATCACAGACAATGAATTAATTGGGCAGAGGGTGGACTCCAAAGATAGATATTATAATTATTCACCTAACAAGTTACGAGGCAGGAGGAGGCATCAAAGAGCAATCTGCTAAGGGAAGAATATTGGAGTTCACCTTGTTCAGACTCCAGGTGAGTGTTTGGGGTTCTCTATCCATGGGCAACAGTAACAATAATACATTTAGTAATCCTGATGCTCTTGTAAAGTGTAACTATTTGTATCTAGTGTGATGTTTCAGAAATGTGCTTCATACTACATGTTTGAAGCCATCATTAATAATGCCATGGAATTGGATCCCAAACCATTGGGAAGCTCCCCATCCCTAACAGACCATTAATGTTCCATCTGTGTGTAACTCAGATTGTAACCTACTACTGGGTTCTGCAATTCTTTGGTCACTGGCCCATTTCTTAACTGCTTGAGATTAGACCATTAATGTTCCTTCTTACTTCGTGCTCAGGGGAAGCCTATGTCCATCCTTTAGTTTATTTCCCTACTGTCTAGAGTAAAATGATGGACATATATTCTCTGTGGTGTCAGGTGCCTTCCTAACTCTGTATATGTTTATGTATAGGGGCTCCTCCAACCTTATTCTCTCTTTCTCCTTTATAATGTACATTGTAAAGAGACAGAGAGAGTATAAAAGCTCTCTGAGATGTTCCATAATCCCTGGGTAGTTTTCATGTGAATGTTTCCTAATTCTTTGGATATAAATAAAGCAAGGCTATGGGGCAAATTCACTAAGATTCGTAGTTGCGCCAGGCGTAACTTCGCCGCACTTCGCCAGGTGTAGTTTCCCTAGCGCTCTGCAAATTCACTAAAATCCGAAGTTGCGCTCAGGGGTAGCGTAAGGTTACGAAGTTGCGCTAGCGTTGATTCACTAAGCGAAGCGAAGTTACACTAGCGATGGATAATTTGCATACGGCGCCAAATTGAAGTTACAATGGAGGAATATGTAGCAGCACTACACAAGCCTGGGAAACCTTCAAAACATCAAATAAAATGTTTATTTTGCCCTACACATGTGCCCACTGTATAGTTAAGGTGCCATGAGTTAGGAAATGTAGGGGGGAAGGAGGGGAGCCCCAAAAAAATTTTCGATCTTTTTCAGCCTATCACCCATAATATAGAAAAAACGCCAGGGTTTTTTTGGGACTTAGAAAAAATGTGAACTTTTTTTGAAGCAATCCCTATCTACTCTATTGCGCTTCGCCTGGTCTGAGGTGGCGAAGGAAGTCTAGCGTAAAAGGTAGTGTTCAGTACAATGCGCGCGTTAGTGAATTTGCGTAGTTACGTCCGTTGCGCAAATTTGCCAGGCGTAAGGGTGCGAAGTTACACTAGTGAAGTTACGCCAGTGTCCGTTAGTGAATTTGCGAAGTAACGAAAATGGCCAACTCTTTCGAATTGACGCTAGCGTTAGGCGCTTCGGCGCTTAGTGAATTTGCCCCTATATGTTTTAACAACAACTCCCGGTACCCTTATTTCTTATAGAAAATCGAACCTTTTCTCCAGCCCTGTGAGATCCTGCGCCCTGGGGGTAGAAATTGAGCGCATTGCTGTGAGATTCCCTCTTAAAAGTGCATTTAATGTGTTGTCAGGAACACTCTGGGGCAGCCAGTTCTGTATGAGAAGAGCCACTGGAGCTTTATACCCAGGTTGGAGGCCATGTTTAGAGCAGGAGGAAGACCACCTATTACTTATATATTTACCTGCTGTTTATTCTTTGTAGCTGGGGTAAGTATAATTGTAATATTTTCATCTTTAAGAAAAACCAGCTTTCCTACTAGATATATAGAGGGAAATGCAAATGCAACGCTTTCTTGGGCTATTCTGCCAATTAGGAGTTAAGAGTGTCCAGCTAGTGTATGAGCATGGGTTACACTGTGAAGCTACACTCAGGGCGGAGCCTTCGCTAAATGGAAGCTTCCCCTTTAAGATGGTGTAAAACTCCCCCCTTTTGTTCGCGTTAGCGATAGAACCACTGGCCATTCGGATTCGCAGAGATCCGGGCATAGTTGGTCTTAGATTAGGTCAGCTGGAGGAGAAGGTGTCCTTGTATGCCGACGATATGCTGGTATACCTGGCAGACCCGGGGGCCTCGCTAACTAGGCTCCTGCAAGTGGTTAACCAGTTCAGTGTTCACTCTGGGCTTAGGGTAAATTGGGAGAAATCTACAATATTTCCAATAGATCAGATACCTCCCCTGGCTCGAACTCCTTCCCCACTGCAATGGACTTGCTCCTTTAAGTACCTAGGTGTGATTATTCATAGAGACCCCAAAGAATACATATCCAACAACTCAGACCCTGTCTTACAAGAATACCGCAGGAAAACCGCCACCTGGGCCAACCTTCCTCTTTCCCTAGTGGGAAGGGTGAACCTTGTCAAGATGGTATTCCTGCCTTAATTCTTATATAAGCTTCATAATGCCCCAGCATATATACCCCAAAGCTGGTTTAAACAACTGGACAAAATCACCAGCTCCTTTCTCTGGGAGAATCGAGCCCCCCGCATCAGTTTGACAGCCCTCCAGGCCCCTGCATCAGGGGGAGGCCTGGCGTTGCCAAATTTTTTACTCTATTACCACGCCTCACAACTGGTTTATGCTCACTGGTGGCTGACGCTTGATATGAATAATCGTGCCCTTTTGGCGGAAGCGGCATGTGCCACCTCACTTGAGGCTCTGGCAAATCATTTGTACAGAGGAGGGAACTCCGTTTTTCCTCAGACTTCATCTATGACCCCAGTGATAACAAATTTGAATCTATATATTGAGCGCATGTACCCCCGCCAAGACACCTGGTCGCCTGGCACCCCCTTATGGGAAAATCCCAAACTCCAGCACTTTAGGGGGCTTCCCGATTCTGGGCTTTGGGCGTCTGTGGGAATCAAATACTTAACCCATATTGTAGAGAGAGGGCAGCTTAAACCCTTCCAGACCTTGAGAACAGAGCACCAGCTCCCTACTAATATGATATTTCACTATCTGCAATTGAGTCATGCCTTCCAGGCCCAGTTTCGGGTTCGTCCTTTAAACTTAAACCAATGCTCGCTTGAACGATACCTCAGGCAGCCAGGGCTGCAAAAAGCCATATACATAGTAACATAGTAACATAGTAAGTAAGGTTGAAAAAAGACACATGTCCATCGAGTTCAACCTTTTTTTTTTTTTTTTTTTTTTTTTTTTATTAACTACCTATCTGCCAGTTGATCCAGAGGAAGGCAAAAACCCCATCTGAAGCCTCTCCAATTTGCCTTAGAGGGGGAAAAATTCCTTCCTGACTCCAAAATGGCAATCGGACTAGTCCCTGGATCAACTTGGACTATGAGCTATTTCCCATAACCCTGTATTCCCTTACTTTCTAAAAAGCCATCCAACCCCTTCTTAAAGCTATCTAATGTATCAGCCTGTACCACTGATTCACTTCCCAGCTCTCCCTGTAACACCCCTTTCCCTCCTCTAATCTCATTGGCTCCCTCCTGTCTGCTGGGAGGAGCTACCGGTGAATAAAGCATCCGACCCTTCCTTGTACCTATCTAATGTATCAGCCTGTACCACTGATTCACTTCCCAGCTCTCCCTGTAACACCCCTTTCCCTCCTCTAATCTCATTGGCTCCCTCCTGTCTGCTGGGAGGAGCTACTGGTGAATAAAGCATCTGACCCTTCCTTGTACCTATCTAATGTATCAGCCTGTACAACTGATTCAGGGAGAGAATTCCACATCTTCACAGCTCTCACTGTAACAAACCCCTTCCCAATATTTAGCTGGAACCTCTTTTCTTCTAATCGGAATGGGTGACCTCGTGTCAGCTGGAAAGACCTACTGGTAAATAAATCATTAGAGAGATTATTATATGATCCCCTTATATATTTATACATAGTTATCATATCACCCCTTAAGCGCCTCTTCTCCAGAGTGAACATCCCCAATTTGGCCAGTCTTTCCTCATAGCTAAGATTTTCCCTTTACCAGCTTAGTTGCCCTTCTCTGTCCCCTCTCTAATACAATAATGTCCTGTTTGAGTGATGGAGACCAAAACTGTAGGGCATATTCTAGATGGGGCCTTACCAGTGCTCTATACAGTGGGACCCCCTCCTCCCGTGACTCTCTGCCCCATTTAATACAAGTCAAGACCTTATTTGCCCTTGATGCTGCTGACTGGCATTGCTTGCTACAGACAAGTTTATTATCTACAAGGACTCCAAGCTCCGTCTCCATTATGGATTTGCCTAGTGCAGTCCCATTAAGGGTATAAGTGGATATTGTTACATCCCAGGTGCAGGACTTTACATTTATCAACATTGAATCTCATTTGCCACTTAGCTGCCCAGATTGCCAGTTAGTCAAGATCCTGTTGCAAGTGCCACATCCTGGATGGAATTAATTGGGCTGATAGTTTTGTCTCATCTGCAAACACTGATACATTACTTACAATCCCCTCCCCTAAGTCATTAATGAACAAGTTAAATAAAAGTGGCCCCAATACTGAGCCCTGAGGGACCCCACTAAGAACCTTACTCCAAGTAGAGAATGTCCCATTAACAACCACCCTCTGTACCCGATCCTGTAGCCAGTTTCCTATCCATGTGCAAACGACTTCATTAAGCCCAACAGACCTTAGTTTAGAAAGCAGTCGTTTGTGGGGCACAGTATCAAACGCTTTGGCAAAATCCAAATAGATCACATCTACTGCCCCCCCACTATCCAGAATCTTACTTACCACATCATAAAATGCAATCAAATTCGTCTGACATGACCTATCCTTCATAAAGCCATATCTTGGATTTATGCTATTTTACTGAAATCCTCGGGCTCACATATGGAACGTTTACGCCTAAAATGGGAAGTGGATCTCCCAGTTCTGGATGAGGAGGCTTGGACGGGTGTCATAGAGCAGATTCCAGAACTTTTCATGTCTAATAGGGATAGACTGATACAGATAAAAATTTTCAACAGGGTGTATCTTACTCCCCAACGGCTTGCCAAGAACCCGGGAACGCCAGACACCTGCTACAAATGTGGGGTAGAGGTTGGTACTCTCCTCCATGTGTTTTGGGAATGCCCTAGTATTCAAGGTTACTGGGGGAGAGTACTAGATTTTATTCAATCTAGTTTTGACTTACCGAATATTCGCTCCCCGGAGCTATGTCTAATGGGTCACACTGAACCACTTACTTTCCCCCAGTGCCAGAGATTGTTTTATTTGCAATTACTTTATTATGCTAAGAAAGCCATTTTGTTGACTTGGAAGGATACTTCCCCTCCCTCTTTAAGTCGATGGAAACGACTGGTAAACAAAATTCTCCCCCTGCAGAAGGCAGTGTATTTAGCTAGAGGGTGTCCGGAAAAATTCCTTAAGATATGGGGTCCTTGACTTGAGTTGCCTGACACTGCTACTCACTCATTTCAAGCATTGACTTAGGCATGGTGGTATTGCTCCTCATGAAGCTAATGCATGTATATTGCTTTGTAGTACCTAATATGTAACCTTTGAATACCCTAGGTAGACAATTGTAAGACTCTCTTTTCTTCTGTACTTTGTATGTCTTTTTGAAAAAAGTTAATAAAAACAAATTTAAAAAAAAAAAAAGATGGTGTAAAACTACAACCCACAGGCTAATTAGTGTTAAAGATAGATTAATTGGACGCCAGGAGGTTCTTAAATAGCATATGACAGAGGAGGAAGAATAGCATATGATGATGCAGCAGGTACAGATGTCACTCCTCAAGTCAAACAGTAGGAAGAATATCTCACTCTCAAAGACCAGTCACCAGTGTGAAACAGGATCAATCAAGTAGGGGTCAGTGCTCTGCTAAACTGAATTCCCTATCACTGAGTTCCCTACACTAAAGGCACCTTAAAAGCCTTTGGGAGGCTACTCCCTGCTATTCTCCTTGATGGAGCACACAACTGCTCATGCTACCTAAATCTGGCTATCTCTCTCTCCTAGAGAGACTATTACAGAATCTTCCCTAATGATAACTAATCCTTATTCACGGGAGAACCTGGTTTCCGACTTCAGCACCAAAGGTACAGGTCCCTTTGGGGTAAATGGCTTTACTGGGGCCTTGGTGATCCCAGGCTCAATGGGAAACCCCCAGCAGCACAGACACCAGGAGCCAAAGAGGAACAGGCCACTCCCTACACAGCACTATATATATATATAAGATACAACTCTATAGGAGCCTAATAGATCCTATAGGTCCCTACACATGCACAAAACGCAATTATCTACCCAATAAACTGCTGATAACTTGCTGTTTCTGCAGATAGAGAGTTCCTAGCCATGGAACTAACACTAAAAGTCAGTAGGGCTCTTGAGTGGACACTACCTTTTGAGACATGACCCTCACCCATATCAGCCGAATACCTGGCCAAATTGGTCTCCAGGCAACTCCCAGTAGGTCAAGGCCAAATAACCTGCCAGTGTTTTATTAAAGAACAAATGTAACTCTTTATTGGACAGATGATACACAATTTATCAGTGGGTGGCAATTCAGATGGTACAAATCAGTAAATACTTCAAAGACTTTTTCACATTAGTTGTTCATCATGCAATATTAGTGATAGTTCTCACAGCACCCAGAGGCAGCACTCACTGAGTTGGTGAAATAATATCCAGTGGTAGGTGAAGCTCACAGTGGTCTCATACTCTAAGGCTCCCTTTATTCTAGAACCTGACCTCTTCAGTTCCTATACTGGCAGCACTGGCTCCACAGGGTACTAATCCAACTGGCCTTCTTGTTGGAGCCTCTAACTGCTCTACTAACTACCCTGATCCTGCCTCTGGCTCCTAGAGTGAACTATTACAACTCTACCCTGGTCCTTACTTCTACTTACTCAGTTCCAGCACACAACATTCTCTAGTAAGTGGGGTCCAAAAGAGACAGAACATCTGGTGGCTTCCCCTATTATAGGATAGAGAAACCAAACACCCTCTGGCCAGGGACATGCTTTAACCCAGAAAACATATCCCAAATGCATAGAACCATCTCTTAGTTGTCCACAACTTTCTTGTGGGCCACACGAATAAAAGTTTGGCAAAACTTCCCCCCTACATATGATCAGATAAGGGCAAAGGAGGAAAAACAATGGGAAGGGACAGAGCCGGGTCAGTATTTACAGTGCAAGGATGGTATAGACATGGAGTAGGGCAAAAGTAACAGATACACGAGAATCGAGTTATCTAATAGTCATTGTTTGTGCTCCTTCTTTATTCTAGTGTATCTATAGGTCTCTGTGGACACACCCATTGGAGAAGTTTTCTCCTCCTGCCCCCAAAGGAAATATTTGGCATCAAAGCAATAAGGTTTCTTCTACAGCACTGGAACAAGAACTCCAGACCCTGATGAAGGTGATTGAGTGGCCTGAGCCTCCAGGTCCCACAGATTATGAATTCTCCACCAGTCCAAATACCACAGAGTTCCACATGCTGTTCCCACGTGCCACGTATTATGTTGGAGAATATGTAGAAGTTCTCATCATAGCGCGGGACCACAAAGGCCGACCAAAAGCCTATGGAGGGGATTATTTTCAGGCCAAACTGCACTCCCCAATGCTGAAAGCAGGAGTCACCGGCTCAGTCACAGACCATAGAAACGGCACCTACACGGCCTCCTTCCTACTGCTCTGGCCGGGGCAAGTGGAGATCTCCATAACACTTGTCCATTCCACTGAGGCCATAGCCATCCTCAAAGACAAGAGGGAGACTCGTCCTGACAAGGTGAAAGCATGATCACTTATTCTACTTACCAAAAAAATTGAAAATATATATTATATAAAAAATGATATATAAAATAATAAGAGCATACATAAACACGCCTTGTGACTGGTTTATTTTGTGCATTAAAGGAAATTGAAGCCCATGTAGGAAAATATATAGTTGCTCAGGGTGCTCTTCAAAGCACTTTTGCCATTTACATCATTTTTTTCCTAGTTTTCAAAATTTTAACAGTTTTAAATTGCTAATTTAATGAATTTGAAACAAAGGCACCACTTGCTGGTCATTTCAATTTAGACAGAAAAGGTGATGTTGCTCTGCTTAGAAAAACAAGTTAATGAACAGGGAACAGTCCTCCTACTTTCTTCCATCAGTTCTAACATCACAAGGCATTGCTTTTCTGACTAAATAAATTTTGAGCCAACTGCACTTTACATGTAGATCTGTTTTATATTTTTATGATTCTGCTCCAACCATCTGCCTTATGTGCTCTTAAAAATGGGATTTTTGTCACCATGTGTCACCAGAATGTCAAGTGTCAGAAGAAACTGCCTAAGCCAGAAGTCATTTGCCATCAATATCACGTTATCGGTTGTCATTGATCGTATTTTAGGTTCTATAATAAAACCACAGAATTCATTGGGTTTGAGGAACCTAAATGTTGTATTGGAACAGGTCTACTTCTATGGATACTTTCATGGAACCAGTGAAGTGATGGAGTGTAACGTGAAGCCCCCAGGAAAAGACGTCTGTGAATATCATGACCCATATACAGGAGAATCTTGGTTCTGCATGCGCCCAAAGCAAGGTGGCTGCAGTGCTTACAAGGGCCATGCCGCAGGAGGAAGCCGGGACATTCTCACTTCAGAAGAAGCTCGATTCCTAGATAAGTAAGTATCAATGGGAAACCGCATCAATGGCTCTGGTCCAAGTATAACTTACAGGCCACACCTAATGGCCATACACGGGCCAATAAAAGCTGCCAACAGACGGAGTCGGCAGCTTATTGGCCTGTGTATGGGGGCCCCCGACGGGCTTCCCCGATCGAGATCTGGCCGAAAGTCGGGCAGATCTCGATCGGATGGGATTAAAAATCCCGTCGGATCGCGGCCGCATCTGTTCGTTGATGCGGTCCCGCGATCCGACCGCCTGTTTGCGTTCACTAGGATCCGATCGTTGGACATCGCCAAACGAGCAGATCTCTCCATGTATGGGCACCTAAGACACACCTTCTGGCATAAGGTTCCCCATTCCAGGTGTAATAAATTTATGTGGGGGTCATTAAGGGTCAGTAACCTCTGTCCTGTGGGAGGTAGGTATTCCCACTGACCCAGAGTAAGTTAACCAGTTCATGGTTTCCCTCTCTATAAAAAGGGATTGAATAGGGTTTCACACTCTCTTTGGACTCGTTAGAGAGCCTGAGGTGGAGGTAGGCCTCCAAGTTCGGGCCCTACGGTAACCATCCCTTAGTTAATTTGGGGATACAGAGACCCCATGACTAGATCCTGTTATAGTACACCCCAGAGGGTGTAAGAGAGATGGAATGGGGCTCAGGCTATTACTTATCCCTCGGGAGAGGATCCTATTACAATGTTGTGGTCATCATATGTGAGACTGTACTTTCTATGTCTCTAAGCACAAAGCCTGAGGACTTACGAACATATTGTGTTGCTGGATGTATTTTCCTCACAGGTATTGTCCCGAGGACAATGTTTCCGTCTGGCTATTTTAGACCTTCCAGGTTATTCCCTGGAAACAGGTTGATCTCAACTATTCAGGTACAAATCAGTTATTGACTCACAACCCAGATCCTGAGTGAAACTGGCTGAATTTCTTAGAAAAGTTGGATTTAGTAATTCACAAAACAAGTAGCCAAACCCAAGTCTCACTTCTCTTTGCTTCCCTTTAGGTCTGTGAAGGAGAAACTGATTTCATCCAAAGTCGAATCATTTAATGTCTTTTCTCCAACAACCAATGTAGGTAGGTTATGAGTCTGAATCACTATACTTGGGAGTTTGCTGTGCGCCAAGAAACGAGATCTAGTCCTGGAAGTGCCAAATTGAAAAGAGGTCAAATAAAAAGGAGAAGCAGCAAGACAGAAATGAAGAATATAGTAAGGGGGACACAGGGGGTTATTTCAAATGATTCTTAACCCTCAGTTTATATAATATAAAGTTCCACCAATTTCGCATGTCCATATTTGGTTCTCAGGTTATAATGACAAAAGTATTTTCTAGTTGACTGCAATGGGTAACTGCAACAGTTCAGGAGAAAAGGTACAAAGTGGTGTTGCTCAGGGACCCATTCTAGGTCCTGTTCTCAAGTGTGAACCAAATTCAAAATAATGTATTGTATTTACAGGAAAGGAGGATTTGGAAATGGCTTGCACCTTGGCCACCAGTAGTACTTGGCCCATCTCTGGCAAAAAGAAGGGGTTATACTGTCCACGCTCACTATGAGTTGTACTAAATAACTAAAAGTCTCTGAAGCAAGTCTTCTCTACTCAGATTCTAGGGCTCATTGTTCTCCTGGCCTTCCCAATCCAGATCCCTCAGGGTTCTACTTCCAAGACATCTGGTATTCCCGTGTTTGCAAGAACAGGGCTTTCCCTCACCCGGCCAATGTCACTGAGTGTCTGAGAGGGAAGATAATATATATTTTTGGGGACTCAACAACTAAACAGTGGTGGGACTTTCTGTTGAGTTTTGTACCATGTAAGTATCACAAGTCCAATTAGTGAAACATTTGCTGGGTCTTACTAGTATACATATTAGAGGTCCCATCATTGAATGAGATGGATGGACCTATGCAAGCCACCATCATGGTGCAATTAGTGTGCTCATGTTTCCATCAGTTTTAGTACTTACTAGTCATACTTGCCCTTTGAAAGAAGTCCCACTGAGTATAATATATAAAATTGTTTAGCACATGTAGAGTGGTGGTGCCTCTGTACTTACCTCCACTTTCTCTTTTGTGTTATCTCCAGCTCTACAGAGACAGGACCTCCACGCACTATTCCCAGCCCCACAATTGGCAGTAGACACAAGCCACAAGTTTGCAATTCAGTGGCAGATGCACGAGAAGCCTCTGTACATAATGTATAGCGATAAACAAAATGTCCATTATGTTGCCAGTGAGCTGGAGAGGATCGGGGGCAACAAAGAAGGGCTGGTGGTTGTTATAAACTGCATGGCCCATTTTGTCACATACCCAGTGAAGGTTTATGCCCAAAGGCTCCTGGGTATCCGTGATTCTGTAGTGAAACTAATGAAACGCAGCCCACTAGCCAAGGTCTTCATCAAGTCTGGTAACACCGGATACGTGTACACCCATGGCAGTGATTGGCTGTCCCTTCAGCTGGACCTGGTAATGAGGACCATGTTCTCCGGACTGCCTGTTACTATACTGGACTGTTGGCAAATGACCTCCTGCCATTACCTACCTCCAGACATTCACCCTGCACCAGTCATTGTCAAGAACGAGATTGACTTACTCATGTCTTTCATCTGCCCCACGTGAGAGTCATTGTGATTGGTGGCAAAGTTACATAGAAAATCCACCAAATAAAACCTCTAACTTCTAGCCTGACATTCAGGCTCTTAACAATGAGAGCCCCCCCCTACATCTCAGCTCTCATCTCAATGTACCTGCTCCCTGCCCTCTGACCTCCCCTCTCTTCTCCTCCCTTCACTTCACCCCAATCCCAGGTATGAGACTTCTCCTGAACTACCTCCCCCAAGTGAATTTTCTGCCTGATCAGGGTCTCTGTTCCTTCCAAACCTTCAAACGTCCCTACAGAACCACCTTTTTGACTATTCAAACCTTGGATTTTCATAAACAATAGATTAATAGTCAATCACTCCCCATGTTTTAAGGTTGTTAGCTCTTCTGAGCAAGGCCTTCTCATTACTCAGTGTTTGTTCATGTTCTGTACAACCCATGTTTGTTATCATATTATTGTACACAGCTGTGTCACTTGTTGGAGCTATAACATATATGACAATGATGCAGAGGAAGGTAAAAAACAAAACAAGGTTACGGGACGTCACTAATAAACAATTTATATTGCAACAATAGATACAGTATTTGTTGGACAGATTTGTTGGGTCTCTTGGGTGTACCTGCTTCTGACTTTGGGATTGCCTTGGTTTAAAAAATACAGGAATGAGATGTTTGTTGAAAATTCAAAAACTTCAAAAAGTTTTTCTGATGTTGCAGCCACATATGAGATGACTATTTGTGGGGGGTCCTTTAACATCTATCCCAGAAAGTAGGAGGAGGTTCAGAAGTAGAGCAGGAGTTGTCCTACCAACATGATCATCCCCTTAACTTCAGAGAAATGTCCCATCAAAGTGCATTTGTGTATAAACCTATTAACATCTATTAAATAATTGGCACCATTACATGGGACATTTAAACCCAACTAAGCACCTCTGTAAGTTCAAGCTCCTTGTGCCTCAACAAACACATTTCTCTCTGTTGCCCTCCTTATATCTAGATCCTCTGTCTCTATTTCTCCTGGGCTTTTATTTTTTCCATGAGGACAAACAGAGACCTGATTTTTGACCATCTCACTTATTTATTTTCCACCTCACTCAGGTGTGTCACTTTCTGACCTTTAAAAAAGTATCAACCATCGAAAACTCCCTCTCAAATTCACTAAATCTGCGTATCTTGTCGGTAGTGATGTGCGGGTCAGGGTTTCTCTGACCCGCACCGGACCTTAACCCGCCCTGCTATGACCCGCGCCTGCCCGCACCCGCTTCCGGGGGTCCTTTTATAGACTCGCGCCGCCCCGCTGATGACGTCACAAAAGGGGCAGGGCGAGCAGACGTGAGACTATAAAACCGGAACCCAGAAGTCGGATGCCGGCATTTGAAGGTGCCCGCGAGGAGCAGTGCGAGATCGACCCGAACCCGCCCGACCCCCGGGTCCCACGCGTATAGGGTCGGCCCGCACATCACTACTTGTCAGCGCTATATAAATAAATGATGACGATGATGTTTCTTCTAAATGTTAACCCTTCCCTCTTCCTTGTTTTAACCCTTATATTTCCCCTCCTATTTCTCCTTGGCTCTATTAGGGAAGAAGCCATGTTTCAGTATCCACATATAAACTTTCCCCAAATTTTTGTCATTTTTATCCCTATGAAATTTCTCTTTCTTCAACGGGTGTTTCACCTTTAAGTTTTCTTTTATTATGTTATAGAATGGCCAATTCTGAGTTACGTTTCAATTGGTCTGTATTATTTATTTTTTTCTCCTTTTTTAATTATTTGCTCTCTTCTTCTGACTTTCCGGGTATCATATGGGGGTCACTGACCCCATCCATAAAACAAATGCTCTGTACGGCTACAAATGTATTGTTATTACTACTTTTTATTCCTCATCTTTCTATTCAGGCCTCTCCTATTTATATTCCAGTCTCTTATTCAAATCAGTGCATGGTTGCTAGGGGAATTTGGATCCTAGCAACCAGATGGGTGAAATTACAAACTGGAGAGCTGCTGAATAAAAAGCTAAATCACAAATAATAAAAAAATAAAACCAATTGCAAATTGTCTCAGAATATCCCTCTCTACATCACATTAACAGTTAATTTAAAGGTGAACAACCCCTTTAACATGCAGCCCAGTTGTATTACTGTGAAATGATTTTTACCTGGAAAATCTAACATTATGTTATTCACCTTAAACCTATTGGAATAAAACACAGTTTGGGCACCTGACAAGCAATTGCTAAGATTATTTGGCACCGTTCCTTGCAGTCTTATAAATCCTATTATTATTCTGTAGACAGTTTAAACCCTGGAGATTAATGAGATTTAATTGTGACAAATAGAGCTCAGGGTGACACCCGGCTTAACCAGTCCGCTGGGGCAATAAAATTTGTTGCAAAATCGAATACCTACAATTATTGCAACTCATAATAAACCGTGTAAGTGGTTAAGCAACAAGCTGGATCACAAATAATTGTCATTAAATATAAATATCATTTTAAAAGGTGACCTGCTGTGTTTATTTAATACATTGTGGCACCGCCTAGTGGTGAACTACCAACATTACATCACAAGTCAGTGTTCCTGGGACACAGCAGTGCAGGAAAGTGGGGACTGTTGGGACGTTGGGAAATATTTCTAATATAATGTGTTTATTAGGCTCCCAAAGACAAGGGAAAATAACCTACTTGCCAAATAAAAGAGACAATTATTATGAATGGAGAAGACTCTAGATCTTATATATCTGCTCTGTACCGGCCGCTACTCCTCCAGATTGAGCCACAAGTAGGGTTGCCACCTGGCTGGTATTTCACTGGTCATGCCAAGGCTGGGCTGGTATAACAAATTTACTGGCAATGTATTTACTGGTGAATTAGTGAATAAAACCCCTGACCTACCCCCCAATCCCTGCCCCCAGGTTGTCCCTGTCTACTCCTGCACCTCTTCTCACCCTTCACCTCTTCTCACCCTTCACCCAAACAAATTTCTGCTGCCTTGGCCCATTCAGTCTCTGCTAAATCCCTTATACATCATAATCTCACCTCTTTTTGAGTCATAACATTGACCCCTTGTTGTCCTGCTCCCCCCAGTATTGCCAGTATTTTATTTTAAGAAAGGGGTCAACCCTCTCCTCACAATCCCTAGGTCCCCCTCTTATTTTGACTCCATGGTTCTTGACCCCTGGCCTGTGATTTGGATTTTCTTATCTTTGCTGCTTGCCCTGACCTTGGGCCTGAACTTGTTCTTATTTGCCTGCTGCCTGCCCTGACCACTGCCTGGATTCCATCTCAACTGTCAGCTCCATCTACTTTTCTGCTGGGCTCCCAGTATGTCTGCCAGTAGTCCCACAGCCCAGAGCTCCTTCCAACCAGTTTAAACAGCAATTCTGACACACACAGGAGTTTCCAATTCAATACATCATAGGAATCCCAAGATATAATACAAAGGTTTTTGTGTTTTTTATTGAAAACTTCAAATGAAAATGGAATTAAAAAGAATCAGACGGACGACGTGCCGGTGACCAAATATAAATCTTCCAAACTTGACCCTGTGGTCTCTAAGGAATTGGGCAAGTGAACAGGTTTTGTGAACCCACAGTTTAACCTTCACCTTTAACAGTAAATTCCCACGTGTCAAGATCATCGTAAATTCAGTAAAAGGCAGAACCTGCGACACAAGGACATTTTAGCCAAAAAGAAAATATTTTGCGTGACAATATTTTCATGTTTAAACAGAATGGTCCATTGCTTCTATCAATCCCCAAGATAATGGGTGATTCTTACATTTTGGCCCAAATTGTTATCTTTTAAAAACTGTTCATAAATGGTAAGTATGTGTGTGAGTATTGGGGGGAGTATAGAATGACTACAGTAGGGTTAGTGCTAGAGACTTTCTTTTACCCATTAGCCACATTCAATTATAAAAGGAGTTGGGAGCAACATAAGCTTGAAAATGTTCCTGGGCTACCAAATAAGGGCTGTGATTGGCTATTGGCTATTGGTAGCCCCTATGTGGACCAGCAGCTACAGGAGACTGGGAGCAACAAAGGGCTGGGGGGCAAAATGTTACTCACGAGTCACTGGTTGAGGATCCCTGTGCTATAGGGGTAGTACGTCTGGGTCAGTTCTACAGGGTAAGTACAGTAGGGTTAGTGCTATAGGGTTAGTACAGTAGAAGTAGAGAACTATAGAACTAACCCTGCTTTAGTAAATCCATAGTACTAACCCCACTGGACTAACCCTATAGCGTTGGTGCTATAGGACTTGGGATATAGGGATAATTCAGTAGGTTATTGCTACAGGGTTAGTGCTGGAGAGTTAGTACATCGTCTTTACAGAGAGATCCCATAAAACTATGGCATATAGGTATTCCCTGTACTAAGCACAATTCAGCAGGAACAGTCCCCTAAGTTTGCTCATAGTCTGTACAGAGAGATCCATAAAACTATGGCAGAATAGGTATTCCCTGTACTAAGCACAATTCAGCAGGAACAGTCCCTAAGTTTGCTCATAGTCTGTACAGAGAGATCCCATAAAACTATGGTACATAGGTATTCCCTGTACTAAGCACAATTCAGCAGGAACAGTCCCCTAAGTTTGCTCATAGTCTGTACAGAGAAATCCCATAAAACTATGGTACATAGGTATTCCCTGTACTAAGCACAATTCAGCAGGACCGCCCACTGGTGATCACCTGATCGTGTTTGCTGCTGGGTGGAGAGAGCAGTTTGTGTGTGTGCTCGTTAACTCAATCATGAGCAATTGCAGCCCTGGAGGGAGTGGTTCTTCCAAGGAAGCTGATCCAGGAAAGTCCCAGGCCTCAACACCATCTAGGCCTCGGGGTGCTTCTGCAAAAGAAGGGGTTTCTGAGGGGCCCCAAGCGGAGTCTTCTGACCATGTTGCTGGATTCAACCCCAACATGCAGCCAACTGACCCTGGATTCCATGAGAACATGGCTAAAGGAATACAGAGGTACAGGGTGAAAAAGGCAGAGATTGCTGCTTTAAAGACTCAGATAAAGAACAAGAGACATGAGTGTACAAGGACTTACAGTCTGGCCCGGCCTAAAAAGCGGGTGGAAATTGCAGCCCTGTGTGACAAACTGCACAGTCTGGAGCAGGAGGTGGAAACTGTTGGCAATGGAATTGGTCCTGTAAAGGAGTCGTTTGATAATGCCGAGAGGTTCCGGGAGATGGAGCAGAGGCGCCAGGAGGAGAAATACAAAGCTTTGCTTAAAAGCAGGGCGATCAAGGAGGTACCCAGTGATGAGGAGCCTGACAGCTCTGGGGCCCTCCAGCCATACCAGCCAGCCCCAAGGAGCCCTGGCTCCCCCTCTGCTACACCCACTGGTACCCCAACTGTTTCACCTACAGGTACCCCCACTGGTACCCCCTCTGGAACACCGGTCTTCTGAGAGAGATCAGAGCGGCAGAATCTCTGAGACCACAAAAAATGGTCTTTTCCTCTGAGGAAATCGAGGACATTGACCCAAGGGAGAAGGTGAAGCAAAGGAGACAGAAACATCAGCCTGAAGTAAGTGACTTTATTTATGTGGCAAGTGATTTCCCTGCTCTGCCCCCGGCCCAGAATCAGCCCGTGTCTCTGGGAGTCTCCCAGGCAGCCCCACAATCTGGGGGTACAGCAGCAGTAGCTGAGAATGTCGGGGTGCAGTCGGCACCTGCTGTGTTGGCCGCATGGGCACAGAAACCTAATGCTAATGTGACTGCAGCAGAGAACTCTGGGAATGTGCCATCTGTAAGGAACGCAGAGCAGTCAGTCGAGAAAAATCCTGAAACTGAGGCACTTTGCCACACTGCTGCAAATAACAGCGCAGAGAAACA
This sequence comes from Xenopus laevis, assembly GCF_017654675.1. Classification (NCBI taxonomy): domain Eukaryota; kingdom Metazoa; phylum Chordata; class Amphibia; order Anura; family Pipidae; genus Xenopus; species Xenopus laevis. The sequence continues at coordinate 135,617,694 of NC_054382.1, read as the reverse complement.
AGATGTCCCAAATGTTGTTAGGGAACTCTCACAGCAACCAGATGCTTCAGCCATTCACACTACATCACATCTGGAGCAGGACAGAGCTGGCAGTGATAATCACGTTAAAGAGAAGTCACAGCGCAAAGGTGCAGTTGCTGGGCAACAGGAGGATCAGACGGATCAGAAAAGAAAGCGGATGACCATGAAGAAGACCAAAAAGGCCACTAAAGCAGCCGTCCAGAAGAAAAAAAAAGACTCTAAAGTGGACTCTTGTAGTTCAGCAATTCTGGACGTTGCTGTTTCTGGAGGTGCGAGTGTGCGTGGGAGTGAGTGCAGTGAGTGCAGTGAGGAGATCAGTGAGCGGATGCCTGAGGTTTCGGCTGGTGAGTGCACTGAGAAAATAAAATCTGTTGGTGCATCTGAGAATGTGAGTGGGGCTAAAGTGTCGGGGGGTCAGGCTGTGCAAGTGTCACATGTGCAAGAGGTGGGTGTCAGTACAAGTACTTTGGGTGCAGGTGAAGCAAATGTTGCAGTGGTGGGTGTGAGTACAGTGAATGAAGGGGCGAGTGGCCAAAGTTTTGCAAATGTTGTGCGTGGCAGGGAGTCTGGGGGAGTGAATGGGGCGAGACAAAGAAATGTGCCTATGACTGGGGTGCGTGTGCGGCGCGGGGATCAACCCGCAGTGGCGCAATTTCCCCGGCGTGGGAGGATGTATCCCTCAGATTCTGGACGCCGTAAGATTGTGGTGCGATTACAGTGGGAGGGGGAGGGACCCTTGCCTGATGGAAACATCATTATTGACAAGATTTGTGATATGGGCTTCTCTGCTAATGACCTTAATTGTTTTGTACATAATAAGGTTTTCAAAGACTATTCCATCAGCTTCATGAGAGTCCAGGAGTTAGAAGAGTTTTGGAGCAAATTCAGGGAGTTTTCTGACTCAGGCATGTGGGAGGGTTTTAGAGCTGTTCCTATATCTAGACCTAGGGTCTGTAAGGTCACCATCCTTCTAGAGAATGAGTCCATCCCCCCTGCAGATCTCAAGGTTTGGCTCAAACGATATGGGGATGTGATAGGAGAGTTGGAGAAGGTTTTTGGGTACAGGGGGATATGGACGGGGAGCTGGCAAGCTAAAGTCCGCCTGCGCACTGTAGGCAATGTCCCCCAGCACATCCCCAGCTCTGCATACATTGGCCGGGATTTAGTCTGTTGCCTTTATCTCGGCCAACCCAAGGAATGTTGGAAGTGTGGCTCCACCAGGCATTTCAGTATCAGTTGCGATCTACTGAAATATGCCATGTGCCTTGGAGTAGGTCATGTTGCCAAACACTGTCCTAAAAGTATAAGGTGCAACTTGTGCGGAGTGCTTGGCCATGCGTACGGTTCCTGTCCTATGTCGTGGCAAAGCATAGATGAGGAGTTCAGGATGGAAGTGGTGGAGCCTGAGACCGAAGCCCCACTGGGTCAGGTTGTTGCGATGACTCCTCTTGTGCCAGATCCTGACCCAATCATCCCCCACAGTCTATCTCAGCCTCCCAAAACTCCATCGCCTCCCAAAACACCACAGCCTTCTGAAACCCCACAGCCTCCTACATCTTTTAGGCCCATGAGGGGAAGGGGAAGAGGGAGGGGGCAGTCTAGAGGTCAGGTACCAATCCCCCAAGGAGTAGTTCAGGAGACCCCCCCCCTTCTGAACTGCCAAGTGTGGCTCTTTCCATTGTTAAAAACACATTGGGGGATTGGGTTATGGCAGGTAAACCCCTTAAAGCTGCTGAGGCCAAAAAGAAGGCTTATAAGACTGTGAATGGGGGGAATCACAGAAAAAAAGGTAATGGGGAATGTGCAGAAAGTGCCCACTCATGTGTTCAGGAGGAGGGGGGTGGCCTAATTCCCCTATCTGCAAATAGATTTGCCCCATTATCTTGGGGGGAGAGGGTAGAGCATGAGGAGCAGGAGTTTGAAGAGGAGGAGCAGCGTGTGAGTAGGGAACTTGCAAGTTCTGACTCTTCCTCTTATTTTGAAAAAATTGATCCTGCTGAAGCAGAGAAACTCCCATTTGGTATCTCTGCAAAGAGGGAATGTTCTGATGATGATAGGAAGGCAAAAAGGAGGGCGGAAACCTCATCATCTTAATCACCCTGTAAATGGCTGTACCCCCTCCAATACGTGTCGTGACCATTAATGTCGCAAGCGTTAAGTCTGTAGGCGCAAGGGAGGCGGCCTTCTTTTTGCTCTCCCAAATTGAGGCAGAGATTTTATTTTTGCAAGAGACCAGATTATGCAATCTACAGGTGCTCCATAGAGCCAAAAAAGAATGGACACACGGTCCCTCCTACTGGTCTCTTGTGGCCGAGACCTACAGTGGAGTGGCGGTCCTTTTTAAGACCAATAAGGTAACAGTCAAACGGGTGATTGAGGTAGAGATGGGCAGATGTCTGGTCTTGGACGTCCTGCTGAACGGGCAGAATCTTCGCCTTATTAATGTGTATGGCCCTCACACACTGAAGGCGAGGAGGGAGCTGTTTAGCAGGATCAAGCCCTTTCTTTTTACAGCCCAGCCGATAGTGTTTGGCGGTGACTTTAACACCGTGACTAGGCCTATGGATAGGGGAGGTGCCGCAGGTCGGCTGGGCTATGATAGTATCTTCCTTAATAGCATAGTTAGTCAGGCCGGTCTAGAGGATGTGCACATTCGCCACTTCCCTAACCGCACGGGTTTCACCTTTTTTAGAGGAACGTGTAGGAGTAGGATAGACAGGTTTTTTGTTAATCAGGACTTCATAGTGTCTCCTCCTGTGGTGACAGCTGTGGAGTTCTCTGATCACTGTATGGTGGGTGTGTCCTTGAATGTCTCAGAGTCCCCTCCGAGGGGAAGGGGTCTTTGGCGCCTGAATTCGGCCCTCCTGTAAATCAGTCCTTCAGGGATTTTTTTCAGGCTCAAGAATCCTTGTTAGATTTCTGCAACACTAAGGCAGAGTGGTGGGAGATGGTCAAAAAGAGGGCAGCAGGAGTCTTTCGAGGCCTAGCTAATGAAATACAAATTGATAAAGAACGTGCCTTCCAAGCTCTCAGGAGAAAGTTAGACAGATTGGTGTCTGATAGTGGCCAAGGTGGGGAAGTTGCCAGGGTCCGTGCCCTCATGAAGGAGTATCAGTATGACAGGTACTCTTCCCTGGTTTTGGAGAGGGACTACGGGAAGCACCACTCGCCTGACCCTTTCCAAAACTGTAGGGAAGTGTTTTCCCGCAAGTCCATACATGGCTTGCAAAATGAGGCTGGGGTGCTAGAGACTTCGGTCCCTGGTATTCTCAGAGTTGTTAAGAACTACTATGCTGAACTTCTGAAGGGGCAGGGGCTCTCCCAGGCCAAGTATGTCTTCCTTTCTGGAAGAGATCCCTTTTCTGCAGGATGAGAACATTCCTTTTGATGAATTGGAGAGTGAGATTGGAGTTGAGGAGGTCAGGACAGCGATTGAAAAAATCTCCAGGGCCTGACGCCTAACGGCCGAATTTTATAAACAGTTTGTTGATATCCTGGCCCCTCGTCTCACAGAGGTATTCAATAGCACCCTGGAAGAGGGCCTACTCCCTCCATGAGACACTCAGCTCTTATTCTCCTGTCCAAGGGTTTGGACCAGTCTAAGGTTGAGAACTGGCGCCCCATCGCTCTTCTTAATACAGACAGGAAAATTCTGGCAAAAGTCATGTTTAAACACCTTTTACCTTTTGCAGAAAGGCTTCTTTCCCCCTCTCAGCACTGCACTGTGAAAGGCCGCAGCACCTTTTCCGCTGTCCTTGACATCCGGGAGGTCATAGAACGGTGCAAGATCTGCGAGTGGGGTAAGTATTTGCTGAGTTTGGATCAGTTAAAGGCTTTTGAAAGGGTAAACCACGAGTATCTCTGGTTACTCCTTGACAGGTACGGTCTTCCGGGCAAATTTATAAATTGGCTAAAAGTTTTGTATAAAGGGGCCGAGAGTTTCCCGCTTGTGAATGGTTGGTCCGGGGAGAGCATGGGGTGTCTTCTGGGGTCAGACAGGGCTGTCCTTTGAGCCCTCTGCTTTATGTATTTGCCATTGATCCCCTCATTAGGCGGATAGAGGGCGATGCATTAGCGGGGGTTCCTCTGTCTCCTGGGAGGGCCCTGAGGGTCTCCGCTTATGCAGACGATGTCACAGTAGTCGTGTCTAGTGGGGAGGAGGCAGAGACTGTGGCAAGTATTCTAAGGGACTACGAAAGGGCCTCCGGGTCCTTGATTAACCAGAATAAGTGTGAAACTTTCTGGATGGGGAAGGGAGATCCTGCCTTCAGTCTCCCGGGTGTCTTCCCAGTGGCCCAGCCCAAAATTAAAATTCTTGGCATTGAATTCGATCATGTTGATTACGCCAGACAAAACTGGAAGGGTAAAGTGGAAACCGCAACTGTTCTGGTGAACCGGTTGAAAGGGTTGGAATATACCCTCAGAGAAAGGGTGGCTCTCATCAAAACCTACCTGATTCCAATGTTTCTCTATCTCAGCCACGTGTGCCTTTTGCCAGAGGCTTTCTATGTTAAGATCAAAGGTCTCTTCTTCCAACTGTTATGGGGGAATAAGACAAACCTCATCAAAAGGAATGTTGCCTACCTACAAAGGAAGGAGGGGGGTCTCGGTATGGTGAACCCCGTTGAGTTCTTTGTGAACACCTTTATTAAATACAACTATAACAACCTACTTTTGGAGAAGCCTCCTTTGTGGGTGGAGATCTTCAGAGTTTGGGTCCTTCCTTATCTTGAGTGCTGGCAGAGAGGCGGCTTGGTAAAGAGCGTGCTTGCTCCTCGTGACGCTCTCCCACCTTATGTTGTAGTGAGTCTGAAAGTGATGAGGCGGTGGTGTGTGTCTGTTGGGGAGATCAGGGCTTCTCCCAGAAGGGAGATTGACGGGAGAGTCTTGGGTTCCTACTTTCATGCATCACTGGCCCTGAAGGACTGTCCAGACGAAGTGTTGAGATCAGGGCTCTCTTTAATCAACTCCCCAAGGGTCCCCCCGAAGTTTAGGGACGTCGTCTGGCGCTCCTTCCATGGGAAGCTCTATGTTAATGACAATCTGAAGTACAGACGCACCGATGACCGTGATTGCCCGCGGGAGGAATGTTCTGGTGGAGACAATGGACCACTTTTTACTTCAGTGCCCCTTTAACATAGATGTCCACAAACAAGTCTCTGCTGCCTTGGCCATTCCTTGCCTCTCTGGTTGTAGTTACCAGGAGTGGGCCTATGGGACATTCAAGCGACACAGGGGTTATGATTTGGGCACTCTTTTCTTAGTCAGCTCTGTTGTCCGCTTTTACACCTGGAGTGCACGGTGCAAGGTTTCTCTGAGGCGTGAAATCCTCCCCTGTCCAGTGGTGGTGAAAATGATACTGGGGGAGCTCGGGAAGAGACGTTCTTTGGAGAGACAAAGGATGGATGAAGCAAGGTTGAAGGGTCTATGGAGGGGCATTCAGTTTGACCCACCGTGAGTCATTTGCTCATCCTGATGTCTCTTTGGTGTTGGGCTAATTCTTTTTACCCCTGTAGATTTTGCCATTTTCTATTTTTCTGAAAGGGCTCATACAGTTTTAGGTGAGTAGCCCAATCTTTTGCCTTCCTGGAGTCATTATGTTTGTTTGTTATGATTAGAGTGTCAGTCAGACTATGCCACTTGTTTTGCTTTGAAGTTTGAACTTGAAATGTGACCATTTATATACAGAATATAACTGTATAATATAAATAGCTTTATTCTGTAAATGTTTTTATTGAAAATGTATATATGACATTTATTTGGAATACTATTTTATTAGTTGTTTTGTATCAGGATGCAAGACTTTAATAAAGAAAAATTCCCCCTGTACTAAGCACAATTCAGCAGGAACAGTCCCTAAGTTTGCTCATAGTCTGTACAGAGAGATCCCATAAAACTATGGTACATAGGTATTCCCTGTACTAAGCACAATTCAGCAGGAACAGTCCCTAAGTTTGCTCATAGTCTGTACAGAGAGATCCCATAAAACTATAGCAGCATAGGTATTCCCTGTACTAAGCACAATTCAGCAGGAACAGTCCCCTAAGTTTGCTCATAGTCTGTACAGAGAGATCCCATAAAACTATGGCAGCATAGGTATTCCCTGTACTAAGCACAATTCAGCAGGAACAGTCCCTAAGTTTGCTCATAGTCTGTACAGAGAGATCCCATAAAACTATGGTACATAGGTATTCCCTGTACTAAGCACAATTCAGCAGGAACAGTCCCTAAGTTTGCTCATAGTCTGTACAGAGAGATCCCATAAAACTATGGCAGCATAGGTATTCCCTGTACTAAGCACAATTCAGCAGGAATAGCCCCTAAGTTTGCTCATAGTCTGTACAGAGAGATCCCATAAAACTATGGTACATAGGTATTCCCTGTACTAAGCACAATTCAGCAGGAACAGTCCCTAAGTTTGCTCATAGTCTGTACAGAGAGATCCCATAAAACTATGGCAGCATAGGTATTCCCTGTACTAAGCACAATTCAGAAGCTTAGTGTCTGTATAACTAAATTTCATAAAACAATAATTAGTAAAGGGAAAAGCTTCAGGAGTAGTTACACAGCGTCATTTGCTCGGAGGGTGGGGTAACAAGTATCGGTGAAGCTGAAGGGAAGAGCAGGGAGAGAATCAGAGGAGACGTTGATGGAAGAAGCAGGAGACTATTAAGTCCCAGGGTGAGTGGACATTAAAGGGAAATAATATTTGATATTAGTCGATATTTACAGCAGAAAAATGATAAAACTCTTTGTACCTGCACCAGTGGAGTAATGACTGTACAGCAGACCAAGGGGACACAGGTGAGTTTATTGTATTATTTGCCTCTATCCTAGTTCTTTTCTCTTTGTCTTTAATTAGTGCCCCAATGTCATAAGCTCATGGGACAAGGACAGTAAACGAGTGGCTCTCTGCCTAATATGCCCCCCCCCCCACAGTAGGTTAATCCTGTGATTTGGACCAATGATGATATAAGAGACCAATGAAAATCCAGCAGCCGAGTCACGTGACTTGCACCTCCCGGGGCCCAGATGCACTGGTGCGACTATTACTTTAAAGGACCAGTAACTATTATAGTTCATATAAACAAGCTGCTGTGTAGACATGGGGGCAGCCATTCAAGCACAGGATACACAGTAGATAACAGATAAGTACTACTATAGTTTATATAAACAAGCTGCTGTGTAGCCATGGGGGCAGCCATTCAAGCACAGGATACACAGTAGATAACAGATAAGTACTACTATAGTTTATATAAACAAGCTGCTGTGTAGCCATGGGGGCAGCCATTCAAGCACAGGATACACAGTAGATAACAGATAAGTACTACTATAGTTTATATAAACAAGCTGCTGTGTAGTCATGGGGGCAGCCATTCAAGCACAGGATACACAGTAGATAACAGATAAGTACTACTATAGTTTATATAAACAAGCTGCTGTGTAGCCATGGGGGCAGCCATTCAAGCACAGGATACACAGTAGATAACAGATAAGTACTACTATAGTTTATATAAACAAGCTGCTGTGTAGACATGGGGGCAGCCATTCAAGCACAGGATACACAGTAGATAACAGATAAGTACTACTATAGTTTATATAAACAAGCTGCTGTGTAGCCATGGGGGCAGCCATTCAAGCACAGGATACACAGTAGATAACAGATAAGTACTACTATAGTTTATATAAACAAGCTGCTGTGTAGCCATGGGGGCAGCCATTCAAGCACAGGATACACCGTAGATTACAGATAAATATTAAGTTCTTGGGATATTTATACAGAGAGACTGGGATAGAACCTGATAATTACATTTAATATGGGAGCTGAGTTCATTACTCAATGTATAATGACTTTCCACATTTATATAGACAATAGAATTCTATGGAAATTTGCAATTGGTCCTATTTTCTTTATTGTGGGAGGGGCATTTTGAAATTCAAAATAAGTAAAAATGTACAAACGAAGACCAAAATCAGATTGTTTCTCCATCTTCATCATTGCTACAAGCAGCGGTGACATGTCCAGCTCCATCTGTTTCTTTCTTATCTCACTCTGAGGCTCCGAGTCATTGGATCAGCTCCATTTCTATCTTATCCTACTGACATGATTCCCTATGGTGGGGGAGGGGGTAACGGGACATTATGAGTATTAGGAAGAGATTAGGAAATGGCTCATATGATTATCTTGGTTTTCTTTCCATTTGTGTGACATGTCTCTGAAATAATAGATTTATATTATTTGTGGCAGGTCCCATAGGGTTTAGCTACTTTAAGTCCATAGAGCAACTGAATGAGCTCAGATATTTTCCCATTAACAGGGATATAGATAAAATATGTCACAAAAAATATTCTAATATATGTGTAAAAAGACAACCAATTTGGAAAGTGCCCCCCACCCCCGCACACCAGGGCCAATTATTAGGCATTGCACCGAATCCAGGATCAGGATTTGGCCAAGAATGTGACTTTTTCAGCAGGATTCATACAAATCCTTCTGCGCGGCTGAACCAAATCTGAATCCTAATTTCCATATGCAAATTAGAGGCAGGGAGGGAAATTGCGTGACTTTTTGTCACAAAACAAGGAAGTAAGAATGTTTTCTCCTTCCCACCCCTAATTTGCATATCCAAACTAGTGCATTGTGTGCATCCCTACCAGATATACATAGTTCCTTCTGAATGTACAATGATCTGCAGCAGAATATAAACCTTAAGGTGGCCATACACTGGAAGATTAAAGCTGCAGATATCTGTCCTTTCAGCAACTTATCTGTCCATGTATGGAGCTTCCAACAGGTCTCTATGATCAATCTCTGGCCAAAAATCAGACAGATATTGATCAACGAGGTTTGATTTTTCTATGTGATTGAGGAGCACATTGGCTAGTTGATGTGGTCCTCCTCCCGTCAGTGCCCATTTCCTTCATTATAATCCGATTGTTTGGCCCTAGGGCCCTGTCGTTGGTGGGCATATTGGGGAAAGATCCGCTCGTTTGGCGACCTCACCAAATGAGTGGATCTTATCGTGTATGGCCACCTTTAGTTTGCAGTGCAAAGGTTTGCCCCAAATAGTAAGTTGACCCCAGAAAATCATGGATTTTTACAAGGTACATATTTTGACAAACTCCAAAGTAAATCACCTTAAAGCTTGTATTTTAGCCAAAATCAAACCCAAAATCAATGTGATGCCACACAAGTTTACCACCAGGGCTGGAACTAGGGGTTAGCAGAAGAGGCACATACTAAGGATGCAACAAAGTGGGGGCACCAAGCACCTTCCTCTTCTTTTTCCTGCCCATGGTCCCCACCTGCCTACCAGGCACTTCTTGACATAGAGAACATCTGCCATCTCAGTTGACTGGTGGCACCTGTCTAGACCACCCTTTTCTCACAAAACACAGTGGGAGCCACTGGAAGAGCAGCATTTTCCCCATTAGGAGCCAAAGATGAGCACCAAAGACTATGTCCTCACCTACCTGCAGCCTTCATGCACTCGGCTTTAGTGTAATTAAGGGGTAAATGTGCCACTGACTCAAATACATCACTTTCCCAAACACTTACTGGCCACACAGTCCATGTATCCAGCTATGGGCCCCACACATTTATTTGTCTGAGCAATGATGGCTACTCTGTGTTGGACTAACTTGTTGAATATTTTCCAGGTGGATAACTCCTTTTGAGAAGGAATTGGTCATTGAGAAGGAATTGGTCGGTGAGAAGAATTTGGTCGGTGAGAAGGAATTGGTCATTGAGAAGGAATAGGTCGGTGAGAAGGAATTGGTCGGTGAGAAGAATTTGGTCGGTGAGAAGGAATTGGTCATTGAGAAGGAATAGGTCGGTGAGAAGGAATAGGTCAGTGAGAAGGAATTGGTCGGTGAGAAGAATTTGGACGGTGAGAAGGAATTGGTCATTGAGAAGGAATAGATCGGTGAGAAGGAATTGGTCGGTGAGAAGGAATTGGTCGGTGAGAAGGACAACAGCCATGCTGGGCAGGGAAAGAATTTCCACTATAATACTCTTCTGCCTGATTTTTATTTCTGGGGTAAGTGAATGAGTCATTACAGGATACTGTATTTATATCAAGGACACGAGGACCTCTGAGAATGAACCCTATATAAATACAATATGTTACTCCTTGGCGGCTTTTATTATCCTTATATTAAATAATAGGGGCTGTAGTGATCTCTAATACCCAGTGTTACATAACAATACAGTTATCTGGAAAACCATTATCCAGAAAGCTCCCAACTGTGAGAAGTCCATCTTCCATTGGGTTCATTTTAATCAAAATTTTAAAAGTATTTTCTTTTTCCTTGTAATCAAATCAAACAGTATCTTGTATGTACGTATATATCCCTAGTGGTTGCAAAACATTCCTATGGGATTATTTCGTGTTGAAATGATTTTTTAGCAGACTTAGTTCACACGATGAGATTTGTTCGGGGAGATTGTCGCCCACAAATAGAGGCGATTAGTCAAAACCCGAACAAAATCTCCCCGAATCTCCTTGTGTGAACTAACCCTTAAAGTATGGTGATCCAGATTACGGAAAGACTCCATATCTAGAAAAGCCCATTCTGGGTCCACTACCTGTACAAAGCTGCCTGTATGGGCCTTAGAATAGGTTCTGCAGTAAATAGCAAAGCTCAATATTACATTCACCTTCTAATTATTAGGCCTTCAGCCCAAGAACCCAAGTCCAGGACAACCTGTGCCTGGTATCTGATGCTTAGGTGCAAATCACAAAATTCTCCCCAGACACTAGTCCTATATATCTGATCCCTGTACAGTGAACAGACACAGTGAGGTCCATGCATCTACATCTACAATAATATGGGGTTGTATTCACGTCACCATAATTACACGAGAGGGATTTTATTTTTTGTATGTTTAAATCTTTCAATAAATCATGTGATTGAGAAATTATTTTCTCTAGGTTCTCTATAGGTTTCTGTGGATAGAACCATTTGGGAAAATTCCTCCCCCTGCCCCTAAGGGGTATCTTAGGCTGCATTTGACTCCACATGATCAATCTTCTTTATCACTGGAGAAAGAACCTCAAACCCCAAGCATCATCCAAAGCAACAAGTCATCTCCCACGGCACTGGAGAAACAATTTCAGACTCTAGTAGACACTCAAAGTAATGAATCTTCTCAAGCACTGGAGAAAAAACATCAGACTCTAGAAATGACCCAAAGCAATGAATCTTCATCTTCTACAGCACTGGAACAAGAACTTCAGACCGTGATGAAGGCGATTGAGTGGCCTGAACCTCCAGGTCCCACAGATTATGAGTTTTCCACCAGTCCAAATACCACAGAGTTCCACATGCTGTTCCCACGTGCCACATATTATGTTGGAGAGTATGTAGAAGTTCTCATCACAGCTCAGGACCACAAAGGCCGACCAAAAGCCTATGGAGGGGATTATTTTCAGGCCAAACTGCACTCCCCAATGCTGAAAGCAGGAGTCACCGGCTCAGTCACAGACCATAGAAACGGCACCTACACGGCCTCCTTCCTACTGCTCTGGCCGGGGCAAGTGGAGATCTCCATAACACTTGTCCATTCCACTGAGGCCATAGCTGTCTATAAAATCTTGAGGAACACTCATCTTGAAAAGGTTAATCCTAGAGTTCCAATATATCTTCAGTCTTTAAAATCAAACACATGATTATAGAAAACACAAATTTCAAATTATTTCACGTACAGTCAACATTCCCTTCATTCCCTTCTTCGTTCTCTTTCCAAACAATTGTCAACAAATCATCAGTGGCCACACCTTAAATTTTAAGATCTTTAATTAACTGCAACTTATCCTCGTGAAACCAAATTATTCCATTGGCCTACCCATAATTGCCATTTCTCATTCTACACGCTCCAGATGATTCCAGTTTATCCTTTGCATCTCACTCGCCTAAGCGATGTCCTTACCCAAATCTCTCACTAATGTGTATTGACTGCCCCTACACAGTGTCCTTTCTCTTGTCCAATCACCGTTCTTACATCCACCAACTCCATTCCTCCCCAGAACATTTCAAAGTTCTTCAGCATTCTCAATTCACTTCTTTATCTACATATTCTCTTACAAACCTCCTCTCTTTATTTGTGTTTTTATCGACTAGATTTATCTACAGATTGATGAACACAATTCATTTTCTTTATTTTGATATAAGAACATTTTTATGAAACAGGTCTTCTTCTTTGGGGCTATTGGTGGGACTACAGAAATAATGGAGTGTCACGTGTGGCCCTGGCCTGGACCCAATGTGTGTGAGTTTCGTGACCCAGACAGTGGAGAGACGTGGTACTGTGAGCATCAGACCCATAATCCCTGCAGCGAGTACAAAGGGCACTTAGAAGGAATCTATAACCATACCCTCAGGCCAGAGGAACCGAGACTCCTAGATAAGTATGTTTCCCCATTGCACTCATGTCTGGGCTGAGATTCAAAACAGCTTCTGTCATTTCAAGTACTCAGTGGCCTAAGCAGCCCCATACAGGCCCAATATTAAGTACAAGTAACAGCAGCTCCTGTGATCCTGGATTAGTTTGTGCCCCTGTGGTGCAGGTGCTGGTGTCTAACTCTTCCTCTTCTGTCCCTTTATGGAATTCCAGGCCTCTAAAGGAGAAACTCATCAAATCCAAAGTTGACCCATTCCATGTCCTGTCCTCCAACAACAATTCAGGTAAGTGGATGTTGTTTCTTCTAGATTGAACGATGCTGGTCTGTTGTCTCAGAACAGAAATGTTTTCTTTTACCTGAATCTTTATGGGATGAGAGGTTACAGGTAAAGGCGTTTATCAGATAAGGGGCTAGATCTACTGGAAGCCTACTGGAAAAGTTGAAAGTGAATTAGACGAATGTTGGTACCCTGATACTCGGATCAGATCTTGCTAACTGGAGAAGGATGGAGATCTTATCAATGATCCCATATACAGGCCATACAGAATGTGAATATAATATACTGCACCCCAAGTGATATTAGTCAGTTACTGGCCACCCTGGCTCAGCACTATGATAAGCACCACACCAATTAATTAATTATTCAATCCTGAGTAGCAGGAACCTCTTGTAGGTGGTGAAACAACAGCCTGCTCAACTACCTTGGCTGAGATTGACAGACATCAGATTCCCAGGCATTATCCACAATTATCACCTTTACATCAGTTAAAGAGGAAGTAGCCCACTGCCCCCCCCCTTATATAGCATCCCTAAGAAAATAAACTCCTGAATATCATTATTATTATTATTATTATGTATTTATATAGCGCCAACATATTGCGTAGCACTGTAAAGTAAATGTGATTATACAACTAAATCACATGAATTAAATACATAGAACATATGGTGTTACATACATCACAATCAATACTGGTACAAAAGGTGAGGAAGGCCCTATGCAAAAGAGCTTACACTCTAAAGGGAAGGGAGTAATACACAAGGTGTGGGAGTGGGCAAGATTGAATTAAGTGGGTGAGAAATGTGGTATTGTATGTGGTGTTGCGTTTGGTAGTTAAGCAGAGTGAGGGGAGGCTTCTCGAAAGAAGTGCGTTTTAAGAGATTTCTTGAAGGTAGAAAGGTTGGGAGAAAGTCGGACAGAGCGTGGGAGAGAGTTCCAGAGGAGGGGTGCAGCCCTTGCAAAGTCTTGAATGTGAGCATGTGAGGAGGTAATGAGAGAAGAGTTGAGTAGCAGGTCAGTAGAGGAGCGTAGTCAGCACCGATTCAGGAGAAAATGCCGCCTGAGGCGGCTCCTGCAATGCCGCCCCCCTCCCCGGTTTACCAGTCGGGAGGGGAGGCAGGAACTCTAATGCAGAGAGCGCAATTGCGCTTTCTCGCGTTAGTAAAGCCGAATTTCCAGTTTAAAAACCGGAAATTTGGCTCTTAAAGGTACCAGGAGCGGCTTTTTGCCGCCCCTGGAAACCTCTCCGGCGTGCCTCCTGAGGCGAGTTTCTCAACTCGCCTCGTTGGCGGCGCGCCCCTGAGCGTAGTAAGCGGTTGGGTGAGTATATAGAGATGAGTACCATCTCGGAGAACCTGCTCTAGAACCTCCTCAAGGGGATCCCCTACCTAACAGCACCACCCTAGTCACTGGAATAAAAATAATGAATACCCATATAAAATATATTTAAGGTATATCTACCCCTCAAGGCTGATAAATAGGATTTGGATATTCAGAAGTTCTCCAGGAGAGACATACAGAGCTGCAGCTGGAAATGTTTTGATTGGTTATAATATTCTTGTTCCCTTCAGATAACAGAGGTGTTTGTTCTCCTGGTCTTCCAACGCTAGACCCTTCTGGGTTCTATTACCAGGATTTCTGGCAGTCCCGTGTTTGCAGGAACAGAGCTTTCCCCAGTCCATCTGCAGTTACACAATGCCTGGCTGGCAAAGCCATCTACTTGTTTGGAGATTCAACATCTAGGCAGTGGTGGACATATCTGAAAGACTTCATACCATGTGAGTGTTATATATCACTCTCCTAGTCATGTGATTGTTTAAATAGTCATAGGAAATCAACTTCTCATTATTATTGCACTGGGTCTGGGCAGCTTCACATGTCCATACCATATACCCCACCCAGCTTTGTCTCCCTTTTATATCAAATAAATTGTGGTGGGTCAGCCAGTTTTAATTATGTAACTCTACTTGCAGCTCCCCCCCAAAATCACATTCATCAGTGGCCTCAGACATTACTTCTTTAGCCATCATCACACTCTTCTTCATGACCTCACTGGAAATTGATTTTGCTTATACAAGAGATAAGACCTTTGTTCAGGGAAGAAGAAGAGTGCAAAGCTATAGTTATTAGAAAGGGTTGATGCTAAAACTTTGGACTCCATCTTCTGGCCCAGGTGCATGTGTCTAGGGAGTATTGTGTCAACAAGGTCCAATAAAGAATTCTGCCCTAGAGGGACAACCCTTTAGTAAAAGTTATTGAACAGGGACCCCGTTAATGAGGAATAATCTGAATACAGGACTAGCTTTGTCAGGTGTATGTTCTATGAATGTTAGATAGTAAAGCAAGCTCATAAAGACTAGCCTTGCGCTCCACATAAAGATTGATAGATGGAGGTAGTACTGAAAATATATTGAGGTTTAGTCCAAAACTGCCTAAAGCGTTTCTACTGGAGGAGATCTGGACCACTATCTGGTAGCCTGGTCTTAGCTTACCAAGCCATCTCCAAAGTAATGTCACAGAACACTGCTCTACCTAAGACCATATCTGACTATACTTCCTCATTTCATGTGTCAATATTAAACCTGTGGTGTCCCCTTTTTCTCTCTACATAACAACAGAAAGGTGTATTTGCATATCCTCTCCCTTCCTCCTCCACTTAGGGCCCATCTGGGTAAGAGAGTCCAGTGTGACCCATGTCCTACTTTCCCTATTGTGGAAAGAAATAGTCTTACATTGTGGTTTTATTGACCATCAACCCCGTAAATTAATTTCCCCCTTTTTTATGTAATTTCAGCTCTTTTGGAAATAAATCTGTATGTGAAACTCCCAGGCACTCTACCGGGGCCCCTTCTGGCAGTAGACACAAAGCACAAGTTTGCAGTTCAATGGCAAGGGCATCAGACTGCACTAACCTTGGCAACTGGCGATGAACAAGACCTTCATTTTGTAGCAAATGAATTGGATCGGTTGGGTGGAGAAGGGCTGGTGATTGTCATAAACTGCATGGCCCATTTTATCTTATACCCTGTAAAAGTTTACGTGAACAGGCTCCATAATATCCGCGACTCTGTTCTCCGACTAATGAAACGCAGTCCATTGACCAAGGTCTTCATCAAGTCTGGTAACACCGGATACAAGTATGCCTACGGCAGTGATTGGCTGTCCCTTCAGTTGGACCTGGTAATGAGGACCATGTTCTCAGAGTTGCCTGTTACTGTACTGGACAACTGGCAAATGACCTCCTGCCATTACCTACCCCAGGACCTCCACCCTTCACCAGTCATTGTCAAGAATGAGATTGATCTACTGTTGTCATTCATCTGTCCAACATGAAACACAAGTCAGGCCACAATCTGGCCATCATCAAATTAGCCATAAATGCCATTAAAGACCATCCCATTCTTCTGTTAAAGTGACCAGTTTCCTTCAGCAAATGAGAACATCATCAACCAATAGGACAAGCTGGCAACTAAAATTTTGCAGAGCACAAAAAGCTCAGCCCAAAGCCAGAAAGGCTTGTATTGCTCTGTATATTCTAATTGGGTGGCATTCTTGTGGCACCAAGAGAAGTCTAATTGTTGTGCATGTTTATGTGCATATACTGTATTCTGGAGGAATAAAAATATGGCTGGTACTGAATTTATACTGCTATGTGCTCTGGGGCATTACATGTAACGTTGGCACCTCATATAGACAGCTCTACATTTGATTCGCAAACATTGGCCCCAAGGAGCCCCAATACAAGGACTTATAAGGTGTTACTATGAAACTATAAGTGGGTATTGTCAAGGGGGTAGTGGTTAAAAACTGTCCTTTTTGAAAATCTAGTTAACATAGTCAGTGGTGTAACACCGAGGGTGCAATCGTACCTGTGCCCACTGTGCTTATTGTGGGCAGAGAAAGTTTTCAGAGCACTTTTCGGTTCAAATAGTCTATATTTAGCACAATTCCCATTTACTCTAACACTGGAGCTGGTAGAGGGTATTTAGGGGTATTCGATGTCCCATTTTGGATGGGGAGTAAATGCTCCAGGTGAATCTCTCGCCCCATGTACTGTAGGACTAAACCTCAGACTATGTTCCATTCCTCCAAATCTAAATAGAAATGCAACACACAAACAAACTCAAACATCAGCCTCTTGAAGGAGAACATGGGGATTAATGATGTAAAATTAAAAATGAAGAGGATTGGGATGGGGGAATATACAAGAAACGTATTGGTGGCATTGTGCCCTGTGAATCAGCCCTTGCCCTTAGTTTGCCTGAAAGCTGGATTGGTCTGTTGTCCACTTATTTAGCATTGAAAGGTCTCCTCTTTCTTTACACCATTCTCCAGAAGAAGACTATTTGCCCATAGAAGATTATATATATATATATATATATATATATATATATATAATATCAAAACAGGGGGGTTGTGGGAGCACTCTAAAGGCTTTAAAGTATATATATAAGTATAATAAATGCTATTGCATATGTACCCAAAACAGGGGTTATTTTGTTACAAAGTTATGATCATAAAATTGATAAGCCACCATACCACGTCAAGGTAAACCCCGAATGGCGGTCCCTAACTCGTTCAACGGACATTGATTACAGGTAATGCTAAAATGCACATAAAATATAAAACAAGTTAGGGACCGCCATTCGGGGTTTACCTTGACGTGGTATGGTGGCTTATCAATTTTATGATCATAACTTTGTAACAAAATAACCCCTGTTTTGGGTACATATGCAATAGCATTTATTATACTTATATATATACTTTAAAGCCTTTAGAGTGCTCCCACAACCCCCCTGTTTTGATATTATATATATATATATATATATATATATATATATATATATATATATATATATATATATATATATACAGTATATATATATATATATATATATATACTCTCTTTTCTAGGGCATGGACACAGGTGGTGCTAGTAGGGTTCAATCTATCCAGTTTTGTAACATAGTAACATAGTAAGGTTGAAAAAAAGACACACGTCCATCAGGTTCAACCTTTTGACTCTTTTTTTAACCTGCCTAACTGCCAGTTGATCCAGAGGAAAGCAAAACCCCATCTGTAGCCTCTCCAATTTTGGAAAAATTCCTTTCTGACTCTAAGATGCAATGGGACCAGTCCCTGGATCAACTTGTACTATGAGCTATCTCCCATATCCCTGTATTCCCTCACTTGCTAAACACCATCCAACCCCTTCTTATACCTATCTAATGTATCAGCCTGTAGCCCTGATTCACTTCCCAGCTCTCCCTGTAACACCCCTTTCCTCTAATCTCATTGGCTCCCTCCTGTCTGCTGGGAGGAGCTACTGGTGAATAAAGCATCCGACCCTTCCTTGTACCTATCTAATGTATCAGCCTGTACCCCTGATTCACTTCCCAGCTCTCCCTGTAACACCCCTTTCCCTCCTCTAATCTCATTGGCTCCCTCCTGTCTGCTGGGAGGAGCTATTGGTGAATAAAGCATCCGACCCTTCCTTGTACCTATCTAATGTATCAGCCTGTACCAATGATTCAGGGAGAGAATTCCACATCTTCACAGCTCTCACTGTAACAAACCCCTTCCGAATATTTAGGCAGAACCTCTTTTCTTCTAATCGGAATGGGTGACCTCGTGTCAGCTGGAAGGACCTACTGGTAAATAAATCATTAGAGAGATTATTATATGATCCCCTTATATATTTATACATAGTCATCATATCTCCCCTTAAGCGCCTCTTCTCCAGTGTGAACATCCCCAATTTGGCCAGTCTTTCCTCATAGCTAAGATTTTCCCTTTACCAGCTTAGTTGCCCTTCTCTGTCCCCTCTCTAATACAATAATGTCCTGTTTGAGTGATGGAGACCAAAACTGTAGGGCATATTCTAGATGGGGCCTTACCAGTGCTCTATACAGTGGGACCCCCTCCTCCCGTGACTCTGCCCCATTTAATACAAGTCAAGACCTTATTTGCCCTTGATGCTGCTGACTGGCATTACTTGCTACAGACAAGTTTATTATCTACAAGGACTCCAAGCTCCATCTCCATTATGGATTTGCCTAGTGCAGTCCCATTAAGGGTATAAGTGGATATTGTTACATCCCAGGTGCAGGACTTTACATTTATCAACATTGAATCTCATTTGCCACTTAGCTGCCCAGATTGCCAGTTAGTCAAGATCCTGTTGCAAGTGCCACATCCTGGATGGAATTAATTGGGCTGATAGTTTTGTCTCATCTGCAAACACTGATACATTACTTACAATACCCTCCCCTAAGTCATTAATGAACAAGTTAAATAAAAGTGGCCCCAATACTGAGCCCTGAGGGACCCCACTAAGAACCTTACTCCAAGTAGAGAATGTCCCATTAACAACCACCCTCTGTACCCGATCCTGTAGCCAGTTTCCTATCCATGTGCAAACGACTTCATTAAGCCCAACAGACCTTAGTTTAGAAAGCAGACGTTTGTGGGGCACAGTATCAAACGCTTTGGCAAAATCCAAATAGATCTACTGCCCCCCCCCCCCACTGTCCAGCATCTTACTTACCTCATCATAAAAAGCAATCAAATTAGTCTGACATGACCTATCCTTCATAAAGCCATGCTGATTGCTGCTCATAATGACATTCACTAGGACAACATTTTGAATGTGATCCCTTAACAAGCCTTCAAATAATTTGCCCACCACAGATGTCAGACTTACTGGCCTATAATTGCCAGGCTGAGATCATAATCCATTTTTAAATACTGGAATAACATCAGCTTTTCTCCAATCCATAGGCACCATACCAGATGACAGTGAATCAGAGAAAATCAGAAATAGGGGCTGGTCTAAAACTGAACTAAGCTCTCTTAGAACCCGGGGGTGTATGCCATCAGGCCCTGGAGCCTTGTTTACATTCATTTGTATTAAAGCTTTATGAATCATATCCTGAGTCAGCCACTGACTAGATTGAGCTGAGCCATTAGTGCAGTTATAAAGTGAGCCTGGGAACTCACACTCCTCTATTGTATACACTGAAGAAAAGAACTGATTTAAAACATTTGCCTTTTCTGTATCTGTTACAACCAGACTGGTACCATTATTTAATGGAGCAACACTCTCAACCTGCAACCTTAAAAATATATTTAAAAAAACTTTTTGGGGTTAGACTTAGCCTCAGTGCACTCTTCTTTTCCTATCTTAGCCTTCCAGGTCGGTGATTTACAACATTTATTATAGTGTTCATATTCATTAAATGCAGCTTCTGTCCCAACAGACTTGTAGCTTTTTAAATGCCGTTCTATTAACTTCTTTACGTCTGTATTAAGCCACATAGATGATTCTTGAGAAAAGTAATGATTTAATATCATTTTAAAGGACAACCATTTCTGTTCTGTGTTTTTAGCTGAAAACCTAATGCCCCAATCAATGCTCTGTAGGGCAGCCCTCAAGGCACTAAAATGAGCTTTTCTGAAATTTATGGTTGTTGTTGCCCCAGTATATATTTGTTTTTTGCACCAGACATTAAATGATATAACATTATGGTCACTATTACCCAGGGGTTCAATGACTTGCACATTTGCTATAAGTTCTGGCTCATTAGAGATCACTAGATCCACAATAGCATATTTTCTGGTTGGCTCCTCAACAACCTGTGCCATAAAATTGTCATGTAACAGTTTATAAACTTGTTCCCATTAACTGATCTGGCAGTACTGTTGCTCCAACAACTTCAGGACAGCACCATCAAATTTTTTGTATATAATAAAACGCCTTTATTTAGCTTCACAGGGGCATCACGGCAACGTTTCAGGCCACATGGCCTTTTCTCAAGCTTACTGGCCCATATTCAAAATTGGCCTTTTATACTCTGTCACACCACCCAGTGGTCTAAAAGTATTAATACATTCACAGCAAAGACAATCCAAGAAAAATAAAGTGCATATTACCAAGTAACAAATGTCCATCATATCATCATGTGCAAATCCGGTGAAAAGTGCAATTTGGACAAAACATTCTACAATATTAAAATCTGTAGAGGAAATAAAAGTAGATATAATCAATATAATCACAAAAGAGAGAATTGTTTATCATATTAGTAATTATTTTCCCAATCAGCCGTGGTTGTTCACCAAAAGACTTTTTTTGTTATTTCTTATCTTTACAAAAAAAGGAGAGACAAATATTTCTAAAAACAATATCTATATACAAATTTAAAATTATCTTAAAAATGGGGCCCAGATCATATTCCTTATTTAAACCATATGGTTCCATCGTTTCCAATTTTCTGATCCAGTATGCCTCCCTATACAAGAGATCCTTCTGTTTGTTGCCCCCTCTTTTTTTATTTTCAATAGTTTCTATTATTTGATATTTTAACTGATTCACATTATGTGAATGCCCAAGAAAGTGTCCTGCCACTGCTGGTTCTTTTTTGCCTGTCTTTATCGCCGACTTGTGTTCCCTCATGCGTTCACGGACCGTTCTTTTTGTTTGTCCCACATACGCTAGTCCACACGGGCATTTAATCACATATATAGCGTGTGTCGAGTAACAAGAATATCGGCCTTTAATCCTAATTGGATAACCCTTCCTTGGGTGGAACACATTCTCTCCTTGTTGGACATTCGAGCAACAGTTACAACTATAGCAGGGAAAAGTACCCACTTTTTCATTGGTTCTTTCACCAGTTTTCATGTCTGTTCTTATGTCCGAATGTACCAACATGGAGCCTAAAGATCTTCCTTTTTTATATGCTATTACCGGCGGTCTAGCAAAGGCAGAGACTTGTGGCAAGTTTTCTTTCACCATTGGCCAATTTCGCCGTAAAATATTTGCAATATGCTTGCTAAGTGTCTTATACTGAGTTACAAACGTTACTTTATTTTCTTTACTCGTTGGCCTTTTCTTAAGCATGTCTATCCTGTTCAATTTTTGAATCCCCTCCAATTGGGTCTTTAAGAGTTTATCAGGATATTCTCTCTCTCTCGAAATTTGTCACACATTTCCACCAGTCTTTTTTCCCCTACTTCACTAGAGGTCACTATTCGCTTCACTCTGCTCAATTGTGATTTGGGCAAAGCCTTTTTTAATTGAGGTGGATGGAAAGACCTTTAGTGGAGTAGGAGATTACGGTCCGTGGGTTTTGTGTACAAATCCGTGAGCAACTGCCCTTTTTCTTTATATACTCTTGTGTCCAAAAATGCAATCTCTTCAGAATGTACATTTAGAGTAAATTTTATATAAGGTAGGACTGTGTTAATTTCCTGAACAAACTTTTCCAGGGTCCAACGTGGCCCCACCCACAACGCAAATACATCATCAATATAGCGCATCCATATCTTACAATGAGATTTAAATAATTCATGTACATATACAAATTTCATTTCAAATTGATTCATGAATATATTTGCGTATGCAGGGGCCACATTGGACCCCATTGCTGTACCACGTATCTGCATATAAAAATCTTCCCCAAATTGAAAGTAGTTATTGTGCAGGAGTAATTCAAGACATTGGGCCACAAATTTTTTCTGTCCTCCATCTAGACTTTCATCTCTTATTAACTCCCCTGTGACTGCCTCTACACCCCCATCATGAGGGATGGAGGTATAGAGGGACTCTACATCCAAGGTTACCAACCCTGTATCTTCCATATCAGCAGACATATCTTTTAATTTATTTAAAAAATCGCTAGTGTCCCCAATATACGATTGATGGAGTTCCACATAGGGACGAATGACTCTATCCACAAAGATTGCAATAGGCGAGAGCACTGAGTCTATGCCCGACACTATTGGTCTCCCCGGCGGCCGGTCAAGTCTTTTGTGGATTTTGGGGAGTACATAGAACACTGGTGTTAATGGATACTGTTGTTCCAGATAAAGCGCCAATTTCGGATCTATAATTTTCAATTGTGATGCCTCTATCACCAATTTTTTAATTTTACGTTGTATTTCAAATATAGGATTCTCACCCACTTTCTTATATGTAGTATTATCACACAATTGGCGCTGTATCTCAGCTATGTAATCCTCCCTATCCATTACGACCAGTGCTCCCCCTTTATCTGCTGCCTTGATAATTATTTCTGTGTTCGTCATTAGGCCCTGTAATGCCTGATGTTCTATCTTATTCAAATTATTTGGTAGCAAATATATGTCGCCTCTGCGGTATTTTTCTTCTAGTATTTTCACTTCTCTAGTTACATTTTTGATATACATTTCGACAATCACATTTTGGCATATATGTACTTACTGGTTTAAGGTCTAATATATCCCCACAAAAGGTGCCCATTTGCAGTGGTTTATCTCCCCTTTCCTTGGGATCATCAAATTGTACTTTGAGTCTCAAAGTTCGGTAGAGCCTAAACAGTTCTAAATCAAGTTTGAAAAAGTCAGGTTTATTTACCAGGCAAAACGACAGTCCCTTCTGCAGCACCTGTGTCTCAATGTCTGTCAGTGTCTTCCGTGAAATATTCAGTACCGCATCCGGCGTCGCTTGTACTCTCTCGGTCGCTTGTCTTTTGTGGTGTTTACGGCCCCCTCGCTTGTATCTCCTCGATCTTGTACGATTGAGTCTTGCGACCCACCTAAAAAAGAAAGTGAGGTGTCCTGCGAGTCAGACGCTGCAGAGGAGGCACGCGGTTTCCGAGGTTCCAATGGTTTACCGTGGGGCCCCTGTGGATATCGTCTCATGCCGCCGCCGTGATCTTTCCGCTGTGTCTCCCAACGGTACACGTTTCTCCTACTCCACTAAAGGTCTTTCCATCCACCTCAATTAAAAAAGGCTTTGCCCAAATCACAATTGAGCAGAGTGAAGCGAATAGTGACCTCTAGTGAAGTAGGGGAAAAAAGACTGGTGGAAATGTGTGACAAATTTCGAGAGAGAGAGAATATCCTGATAAACTCTTAAAGACCCAATTGGAGGGGATTCAAAAATTGAACAGGATAGACATGCTTAAGAAAAGGCCAACGAGTAAAGAAAATAAAGTAACGTTTGTAACTCAGTATAACACACTTAGCAAGCATATTGCAAATATTTTACGGCGAAATTGGCCAATGGTGAAAGAAAACTTGCCACAAGTCTCTGCCTTTGCTAGACCGCCGGTAATAGCATATAAAAAAGGAAGATCTTTAGGCTCCATGTTGGTACATTCGGACATAAGAACAGACATGAAAACTGGTGAAAGAACCAATGAAAAAGTGGGTACTTTTCCCTGCTATAGTTGTAACTGTTGCTCGAATGTCCAACAAGGAGAGAATGTGTTCCACCCAAGGAAGGGTTATCCAATTAGGATTAAAGGCCGATATTCTTGTTACTCGACACACGCTATATATGTGATTAAATGCCCGTGTGGACTAGCGTATGTGGGACAAACAAAAAGAACGGTCCGTGAACGCATGAGGGAACACAAGTCGGCGATAAAGACAGGCAAAAAAGAACCAGCAGTGGCAGGACACTTTCTTGGGCATTCACATAATGTGAGTCAGTTAAAATATCAAATAATAGAAACTATTGAAAATAAAAAAAGAGGGGGCAACAAACAGAAGGATCTCTTGTATAGGGAGGCATACTGGATCAGAAAATTGGAAACGATGGAACCATATGGTTTAAATAAGGAATATGATCTGGGCCCCATTTTTAAGATAATTTTAAATTTGTATATAGATATTGTTTTTAGAAATATTTGTCTCTCCTTTTTTTGTAAAGATAAGAAATAACAAAAAAAAGTCTTTTGGTGAACAACCACGGCTGATTGGGAAAATAATTACTAATATGATAAACAATTCTCTCTTTTGTGATTATATTGATTATATCTACTTTTATTTCCTCTACAGATTTTAATATTGTAGAATGTTTTGTCCAAATTGCACTTTTCACCGGATTTGCACATGATGATATGATGGACATTTGTTACTTGGTAATATGCACTTTATTTTTCTTGGATTGTCTTTGCTGTGAATGTATTAATACTTTTAGACCACTGGGTGGTGTGACAGAGTATAAAAGGCCAATTTTGAATATGGGCCAGTAAGCTTGAGAAAAGGCCATGTGGCCTGAAACGTTGCCGTGATGCCCCTGTGAAGCTAAATAAAGGCGTTTTATTATATACAAAAAATTTGATGGTGCTGTCCTGAAGTTGTTTTTGCATGTGGTGCCAGTGGAAAGTGGCCACTGGAGGACGTGCACCACCCACAAAGAAAAGAGTGAAAATCGTTGTGCTGACTGACTGTCTACAATAGTACCGTTGCTCCAGTCAATATCTGGCTAATTAAAATCCCCCATTATCATTACTTTACCCAAACTAGCAGCCTTTTCTATTTGCATCAGGAGCTTCTCCTCCTCCTCGTCACTTACATTAGGGGGTCTATAGCGACTCCTACAATTAATTTGTTGGACTCTTTACAATTAGTGAAGAACTCCACCCATACGACTTCTGCCCCCTCATTTTCTAACATAATCTCCTCCTTTATATTAGATTTAAATCCTGCCTAACATACAGACATACCCCTCCTCCTTTTCTATTGCCCCATTCCCTCCGAAACAAAGTATAGCCACTGATATTTACTGCCCAGTCATGTGACTCATTCAGCCATGTTTCAGCCAATCACATCATATTTTCCTTCCATCACCAGCAGCTCCAGTTCTCCCATTTTACCAGTCAGACTTCTTGCATTTGTAACATACATTTAATACTGGTCCCATATTGAACATATGACATGTGCTCCTCCCTATCCTTAACTGTACCCCCAGCCAAATCTCCTCCCCCATTTTCCCTTTCTTTGCCCACTATCTCATCTAACCTGTCTACCACTGAATCTTTTACTGAACCCTCCTCCCCCCCCCACACCTAGTTTAAAATCTCCTCCAACCCTCTAGTCATCTTCTCCCCCAAAGCACCAGGCAAGGGATAATGTACCCCCTACTGTAAATGATAAGGATATTAGAAGTCACTGAGGGGTTGTTCTGTGACCATATAAAGGCACAAGGCTACAGGCTGAGTTATACAGGGAACTCTGAGTATCACTCATGTATTATAAGGGATAATGTACCCCCTACTGTAAATGATAAGGATATTAGAAGTCACTGAGGGGTTGTTCTGTGACCATATAAAGGCACAAGGCTGCAGGCTGAGTTATACAGGGAACTCTGAGTATCACTCATGTATTATAAGGGATAACGTACCCCCTACTGTAAATGATAAGGATATTAGAAGTCACTGAGGGGTTGTTCTGTGACCATATAAAGGCACAAGGCTGCAGGCTGAGTTATACAGGGAACTCTGAGTATCACTCATGTATTATAAGAGATAATGTACCCCCTACTGTAAATGATAAGGATATTAGAAGTCACTGAGGGGTTGTTCTGTGACCATATAAAGGCACAAGGCTGCAGGCTGAGTTATACAGGGAACTCTGAGTATCACTCATGTATTATAAGGGATAATGTACCCCCTACTGTAAATGATAAGGATATTAGAAGTCACTGAGGGGTTGTTCTGTGACCATATAAAGGCACAAGGCTGCAGGCTGAGTTATACAGGGAACTCTGAGTATCACTCATGTATTATAAGGGATAACGTACCCCCTACTGTAAATGATAAGGATATTAGAAGTCACTGAGGGGTTGTTCTGTGACCATATAAAGGCACAAGGCTGCAGGCTGAGTTATACAGGGAACTCTGAGTATCACTCATGTATTATAAGGGATAATGTACCCCCTACTGTAAATGATAAGGATATTAGAAGTCACTGAGGGGTTGTTCTGTGACCATATAAAGGCACAAGGCTGCAGGCTGAGTTATACAGGGAACTCTGAGTATCACTCATGTATTATAAGGGATAATGTACCCCCTACTGTAAATGATAAGGATATTAGAAGTCACTGAGGGGTTGTTCTGTGACCATATAAAGGCACAAGGCTGCAGGCTGAGTTATACAGGGAACTCTGAGTATCACTCATGTATTATAAGGGATAATGTACCCCCTACTGTAAATGATAAGGATATTAGAAGTCACTGAGGGGTTGTTCTGTGACCATATAAAGGCACAAGGCTGCAGGCTGAGTTATACAGGGAACTCTGAGTATCACTCATGTATTATAAGGGATAATGTACCCCCTACTGTAAATGATAAGGATATTAGAAGTCACTGAGGGGTTGTTCTGTGACCATATAAAGACACTGATGTTCTTCTGCTTAGGAAAGATGTGAGAAAGTTTTCTAATTTTATTCCTAAGCAGAAGAACATCAGCCTCTTTCTTTCTCCTGACAACTTCCTTGACTACTTGCTGGTCAGACTGGTGGGAAACTGACCAGCAGGTGGCGCTGTTGTAACACAATTCATTCATATTAACAGCACATTTATCCCTTAATATCTTGGAATAAAAACAAAATAAACAATGAATGTATATTACAACATTTCTTAGAATAGCCTCCTCATCCATTTTACATTCACTTATTTAAAAGGTTTACTTATAGTTTCAGTTCCAAGGCCAAAGCCCAGTGGGGAATAGATATGGCAGCACCACCGTGTGTATCCAGCGCAGACAGAGGAAAGACCCCACTTACCCATGAGGTCATTTAATTCCATTCCATTTGTGATTAGCTCAGTGTTACTATGCAAGGAATAAACCAAAAATACTGCTTACAGGAAATGCAGAATTGTAATAAACATAAAGGCATCATGGGAACCTCTCCGGCTGCACTGGCACAAATGACTCTGTACACAAAATAGCAATCGCATGCAATCCTCTGGATATGTCTGTGCTGTTCTCACTGGGATCATTTTCTTCTGGTGCTGTAGGAGTAAACAACTGGACGACGCCATGTTTGCATCACTTACCCAGAAGCCCCCAGTGCTCACTGCTCTTACAAATCATCATTCCAGCACCCAGTTTGGTTTAAAAGATATATTTTTGTTTAATTTAGGGGATGTAATGGACAGAAAATCTTTTCTTTGCACGAGTCCCTTTATCTCCTGAAGATGTTTTTTTTAACGGACATTAACAATGAAAATGCAGAGAAGCAGGAAAAAAAAATTCCCTACGACAAAAAAATAAACACGCAAAGATGGAGCTACGGACGCAGCGCCTGTGAGAATAACGAGTCCTGATCTGCTTCCTGCTCTGATGAGCAGAGGGACCGTGTGTTTGGGCAACTCATCCATTGCACCCGCTAGCCGAGCCCAGCAATACACGGGGGGTGGTACAATCTGCTCCGTTACTTGGGGGGTCTATAGGCGATCTTCCTGGACTTCAGCACGCTCCATCTGTGTCTCTTCATGTAGTAGATGAGAGGGATGAGGATGGAGGAGATCATCAGCACCTGCGGAGGGAGAAGTGAATTATTGGCACACGCGGGACACTGTATTAATGTACTACACCACAGACACTGTGCCGACACTCCTGCAGATCCGGCTGACTCCATCCAATGCAGAGGAGGAGGAGCATCGTTAGAGTCAAACTACTGGGGCTTCCACATATAAGGCACCTCTATACAGTCCCAGGGAAAAGTGCTGCAATAACAGGGGCAAATTCTGCTCCTGCCTAGTAACACTTGGCAACCAGTCAGCTACTGGCAACCAATCAGCTATTAGCGTTTGTACGGGAACTTCTCACTGTCACTTTGATATGGGAGGAAAAACAAATTTTCAACTTTGGTCAAAAACTGCAGTTTCCAACCCATTTTATTGGTAAGATACAGACTGCTAAAGAACACAGAGGATAAGGGGATATATCCAATTGCATGTGAGCAGGCCTGGGATTAAAGGCCACATTAGCAGAGGAAATTCAGCACAACTCACTTTAAGGCCCATTCGCTTGCGATGGTCGTGTTCCGGTTCTGAAGCCCAACGCAGGAATGTGGAGACGTCCTTAGCAACCTGAGACATGGTGGCCGGGGTCCCTGGAGAAGCAGAGACAACAGGTCAGGTGACACTGGGACTAACCACACACAGAGCCATCAGGGAGGACCGGCAGGCTCACTTTCTGGCAGCTGATATCAGCACCAGGATTAGGCCGGGCATCAGATTATAAATGAAAGCCCCCGCTACTCAGAGGCCACTCACCATCCTCATATTCCAAAACCTCGTTATAAATAGGGGGTGCCATCCCGACGGCCTGGCCTGGGAAGTAGGGGTTGTAATACAGTCCTTCTCTTATAGTGACGCCAGCAGGAGGGTCGCAGTATCCAGTCAGAAGAGAGAAGATGTAATCCTCACCGCCGTGCCTGAGACATATATATATATATATGAACAGGTGAGACACTGGTCACACAAATACAGGTGAGAGACGGGTCATGTACGGAAATACAGGTGAGCAGGAGGCAACAAACACTAGGGGAGAGGGAGGAGCCTGATGTTGCCCCCAGTTATTACTGTAAGGATTAATGGATGGATGTGCCATGGGGAGGGGTTTGTTATACTGAGAGAAAAGAAAGGGGCGGCGGCTATAAGAAGGTTAAGTGTCAGCGCCCCAGGGGTTCAGTCGGGGACAAGTGAAAGTACCTGGCGTTGGCGATGTAGCTGAGATCAGGGGGCAGTGCCCCGTTGTTGGAAGCTCTGGCCGCCTCCTCATTGGCATACGGCTTGGGGAAATAATCGGACAGTTTCCCGGGGCGAAGGAACATCTCCCCATTCTCATCTGGCCCATCCTGAATCTCAAACTGAAGGAAGAGACAAAGAGGGGGTCAGTGGGGAAACTAAATTGTTAGAGCCTATAGTGGTGGCCACTGAGAGACACGCCAGTCTGGTGCCAATAAGGGGCCATGAGGGACTTTGCTCCTCCTCCTTAAAGGACAGGGAAGGTGGAATTAATGCAAACAAATTCACTGGGGGGGGGCTTACATATTTTGCCCCTCCCCAAGCTGGTTTCTCTTTTAAGAGATAAGAGCACTGACTAAGGGAAAATCCCCTGCGGGGGGTCCTTACATATTGGTCCCCAGTGAATTCTGCTTTACTGGTCCATTAAGAGCACAATGGGTTAAAGCTGAATGTACGACCTGATGATGATGATGGACTTTACCTCTTCGGCCAGAGCTTTGGCTTCTGCTTCAGTGTGGGAGACGCCGATGAGATTCCTAAAGGCCAAGTATTCCATACTGTGACACGCGGCACACACCTGCTTGTACACCTGGTAACCACGGCGGATGCTGAGTAGGAAAGTGACAGTTAATGGCGCTGAGGGAGGGAATCCCTGGTGGGGGGACACTCATCTGGCTTGTGATTTGCTACACAAGAGTGGGTGGTCCCGGCAGGGCAGGTGATTGGCTGCCAAATACAGTTAGACCCAGAAACAAAATTGTGCATTAATTATGTGCATTATCAATAATGGTCACCATTTACATATCTTGCAGCAGATTGGCTGATACAGCAATGGGCTCATGTCTGTCACCTTGTAGTGGGGCCCTCACCCCTTCTCCTCAATTACTTCCTCTACCATATCAGTTGCTGGTATATGGCCAGGCTCACTTTCCCACCTGCTGGTATATGGCCAGGCTCACTTTTTGAGTGACATCACTGTAGGAGGTCTAGATTGAAATGGGCAGGCATGAACTTTGGCACCTGAGCTTCAGAATTTGTGGAGAATATCAAATCATAAACAATCACCTGCCTATAAGGAAAGAGACCAGAGTCTCAAGTGGTTTGTGCCGCCTCCTATCGCATCAGCCAATCAAATCAAGAGAAATGTGCCAGTGACTCACAGCAGGACTGTGTTGGTTGCAGCTGGAAGACAATGATTGGTTGGGAAACTAAAATACTGAGTCTCATTATACAGGGATGATTCGTCCTTAGCCCGGGGGGCAAACATTACATCTAATTACTGACTGGCAACTGTGAGGCCTTCACTGAATGTGGCAAATAGACTGAGAGCGGGATGTGGTGTATAATGACATGGGATGCACAGAATCCATTATTTTGGATTTGGCTGAACCCCCTAATCCTTCGTGAAAGATTTGTCCAAATACCGAACCGAATCCTAATTTGCATATATTCAAATTAGGAGTGGGAAAACACTTTACTTCATTGTTTTGCGACAAAAAGTCACGTGATTTCTCTCCCTGCCCCTAATTTGCATATGCAAATTCGGATTTGGTTCTGCCGAATCTGAATCCTGCTGAAAAAGACAAGATCCTGGATTTGGTGCATCGCTAGTACTGAGTGCCAGTCTGTATCCACTGCAGCTGTGATGCCCCCGGTTGTACCTTGGAATGGGGGCTACACTGTCTGAACCCCAGTCAGGAGCAGAGTCATTACCAGTGAGACTTCACTCAGGCCAAATAAACCCAAATCTATTCCCATCCCCCGGCAGTCTCGTGTCCCCCATTACCTGGCGTGATCCAGAGAGGAGAGAAATCCGCTGTGGCTCCATGGGTAGGATGGCGGGTGCAGCTCTAATTCACTGGCTTTCACTGATTGGTGGAGAGCAAATGCCAGACCGGAGCCTCCAGCGACCAAAATACCCAATGTAGAGAGAGCCACTTTCCTGCCCCGGGACAGAGCCGAGAAGGAGACGTTGGCCTGAGAGAAAGACAGACAATTGGTCAGAGACAGTCTGTGCCCATTAGTGGGAGGGGTCAGCACAGGGTCAAGGTCACAATCACAATGAGGAGCAAAAGGAGTTAATTGGCTGCTGCCGTCACTGTGGGGTCTCACTAAGTACAGACTCTTGTTCTACTGAGTCACTGAGTGTAACAACCAGTCTCTTGTCCTGAGCAGAATCACCTTGTGACAATCAAGTACCAGCCCCCCCCCCCCTTATGTAATAAACGTAAGGACAAGTCAGGGGGTCACTAAAGGTCACGTCTGACCCAGCTCATTCCTTACAGGACACACGTCTGTCTCATCAGGGTCCCGGGAGTTGAGAGGGTGCGACTGGGGGGAGGGGGTGTTGGGGCCCAGGGAGTCTCATGTCCTCGTGCTCCTCATATTCATAAATCACCAGTGTATCTGCCTGTGTGTATGTGTGTATATATATATAATGTGCATAATGTGTGTGTATAATGTGTATATTAATGTGTATATATATATAATGTGTATATTAATGTGTATAATGAGGGTTCTCACTAGTCTCCCACCGCCGAGTCTGAACTACAACTCCCAGTAGCTCTAGTAGTCAGGACACAGGGAGTTGCAGGCTGGGGGGTCTGGGAGTGTGTTACTGGGCGGCTGCCCTGCTGCTGGGGCTCATTGTGGGGGTGAATGACACAGGGGTCCAGTCACTACAGGGGACACAGGCGGCAAAGAGTCAGTCAGCAGCTGTGAGTCACTTGTGATTGGCTGTAGGCGACAGGAAGGAGCTGATTGGCTGCAGCAGGAGAGACAGATGACAGGAAGGAGCTGATTGGCTGCAGAGAAGCCCCGGATGGAGCAGGAATAAGCCCCATTAGTTGTACAGATTTCCCCGCAAGGAGCAGCCGCCTCCACACCCTCACGCTGTGCCCATTGTCAGACTTGTCCCCGAGCAGTGACCCCTCAGGTGGAGGACGTGACAGGCCGAACTCACACACCGGTGACCTTCATTCAGTCCCGGTCACTATCCGAGCTCTCCCCGCTCCTTCCCCCCTCCCGCCCACGACGCCACAGACGCATCTCTTTGCCTCTCCCGGGGAAGCTCTTACCTGAGGCGCCACCGGCCAGGCCGTCCGTCCCCCCTGCAGTACTGCTCCCCGCAGCGACCTCCGCAATACCAGGCACGCCGCCGCCATCTTCCTCTGTCAGAAAGGAAGCTTGCTCCCCGCCTTCCCTGCCGGCTTTACGTCACTTCCGGACGTGCATTCAACTTGGTACTCCCTCCCCTGTATTAGGCCTGACTGTCCGCCATCTTGGTACACCTGTACCACTGAAGTCATGTTCAAGTACACGAAGCCATCTTGGCACACCGGCTGCTTATTATATAACCCCAGGGTAGTAATATTTCTTTTGTTAAACAGTATCTATATGAAAGCAACGACATATATAACATTAATACACTTAAACAGAAGTGTAACATTATTAATGGAAATCATAGCCCGGTCAGATTACAGAGTGAGAGTACAAACATGGCCACTGCCAATTTGCTCCCTTTGACCATGAACAACCTTTGCTGCTTCCACCGCACATGCGCACTGGCTCTTCCCTCTTGACAAGAATAAAGGGCAAGTGTAGCTGTTACTGAGCCCCATTATTTTATTAATATTATTATTATCAGTAATCACAGAGGGCTACAGGGCATATCCTCAAGATCTAATATACATTATATAAACTGTAACTGTATCAAGCCCATTAAAGTGGTTGCTCACCTTTTAAATTAAATTAAATTCTTAGTTTGATGTTTAATTCCATAATTGTTGGTAGTGGTAGATGAGGTGAAAGATTTCGAATGTAATTTATCTTCTTACTTGTGAAAAATGTAAAAAAAACAATACGTGGGTCAGACGAGCTGCAAGTTTAAAGACAGGATTAGAGAATTTATTCTTAATATTAATAACCAGGAATCACAAACGCCCATTGATACATATTTTGAGGGCTTTAATATCAGGACTTCTTCCTTTCTGAAGGTTAAAGGTATAGACAAAATAGTCCCTAACATAAGGGGTGGGAAGATTCACTCAGAGCTACAAACCTAATGGATATTTTATTTAGGTATGAGACAGCCCCTTTGCTTTAAATTCTCATGTCTCCTGTTATGTATAATAGTCAGTTTTCCTCTCCTATTTTCTTTTGTTATATTCATTTTGTTGTCTTCCATTATTAAGCAAATGATTGTTTTATTTAGCCTAACACTTTTCATTGGATTCCAATGAGTCTGCTGTGATTGGTTCATCTGGCAGTTCCACCCACACATTTCCCATTGGCTCTCTCTCTCTTTTAAATACTTTGTATGTTGTACCCAGTGTTCAGCCTATGAGTGTACGAAATGTGTCAGGCCTTTCCTTTTAAATATGGGAAATGAAATGTCAATTTTGAACTTTTACCATCTGGCCTCTGCTTCTCTACCTGGTGTGGTTCGGCTTGTCACTAAAAAATCCAACACCTACAAAAACCTTGGACACAGAGATTTAAGGTAAATGTTAATTTGTGGCATGCTATAGACCTCTAGTGACCAAACTGAGGTATATCAAACTTCTCAAAAACTTTCATACGCATGCTCTTTAGTTTAAAAAAATGTTTTTATTCCATCATATTAAAACATCAAAAACAACCCCACATGGAGCCTAACGCGTTTCATGCTTACCTAGCACTTAGGCAATCCCAAATGGGACACGCGTCTCCAGACATTTATACTCAATTTCAAATAAACCCTCCCAGTGTTAAAACCAGGCTTATGGAAGTTTTTGAGAAGTCTGGTTGGGCTTGTGGCAGCCTCTTTTGATGCTTCCTGGTATTTACTCCCTCCCGGGCCCACCGTACACAATGGTAAGCTATCATAATGTATCCTATACACTGGTTTCTTTTTGTCATTGTTTGACCCCTGCTGTAGACCCTCGGCAATATCTTGGGGGGGAGAGCAGTGTCTACGGGAGACCCTGCTATACACACCATTGCAGTTTAGTCTTCTCCTGATGGTGGGACTCATGAACATCAACATTGGCTTAGCAGTGGCCCTGGGTTCCTTTGTAAACTCCCCGACTATTAGACGCCTTGCGGTTGGACTTCTCTTTGATGGGTGACCACTTCTGGGTAGGATCTTGAGTTTCCTCCATTTGTACTCAATCTTGATTGGTGGAGCCCAAACTCCTTTCCAGCTTCATGGGCATCAACAAGTCTTTTTCTGAGCTCCTCACACACCTCCTTTGTTGCAGCCATGATGCCCATCCCCAAATGTGCGGTGTGTGATCAGGCTTTGCTGGGTCCCCCCTCTTTCAATAAAACAGCATTTCACTCAGACCTGATTGTCACCCCATTGGCTGAAAACACCAGACTTCACCTTCCAATTACAACACACAGACATGTTGTTGGATCATTATTTCCAATAAATACATGACCAAGTATAATTATTTAGCTTCATTTGTGTAACTAGGGTTTCTTCATCTACTTTTAGGACCTGTTTGAAAATCAGATGATGTTTTAGGTCACATTCATATAAAGATATAGAAAATTTTAAAGGGTTCCCAAACTTTCACTCACGACTGTAAAGGCCAGTGACTTACATCAAGCCCGAGAGATAATGGTCTTTTCTGGAATATGGGGTGTAGCTGCTTTGGCATGATTCTCACCTCTGGCCAAAGACACCCCTAATGATCCTCAATGTGCAGCACTTTCATTGTCACATCCATGTGCACATCTGTATTTCTAGGCAAGTTTGGCTGAGCAGGAACAATGTACAATCTGGTAGTTCCTAGAACAATTCCTGCTATTTTTCATGTGATCTGTTAGCCGGGGCCTTAGAGAAGAATCAAATACCAGGCCACTGCCCCTATAAATACACACAAGGACAGTGTCAGAATTGTGCATTTTATTGACACACACAAAGCAAAGTGACACCTTGTGAATCCAGTAGGCGTGTGTTTCTCAGTGTGATGATGTGGCATATTCCCATTGGACGATCATTGCGAGGCATGCAAGCAGCCGTGTGATTTCCCTGACGCGACACAAACATGACACACACAAAATCTGTGTTGTGAGATCAAAAAATAATTTGTTTGTCATAGAGCTCATTAGTTGCCACTGGCCAATTTGTTTTCATTCACTTTTTCTCTATAAACGTTTAACTTCTGGGTGCTGCCTGCTCACAAGTGCTAGTTCATTATTCCATAAGTGTAGTGCTGCCTGCTCACAAGCAATCCCAATGTTAAGTCAAGTGCTGCCTGCTCACAAGCAATTCACGTGTTATAAGTCTAGTGCTGCCGGTTCACAAGCAATCCCAATGTTATGTTTAGTGCTGCCTGCTCACAAGCAATACCCATGTTATGTTTAGTGCTGCCTGCTCACAAGCAATCCCAATGTTAAGTCAAGTGCTGCCTGCTCACAAGCAATTCACGTGTTATAAGTCTAGTGCTGCCGGTTCACAAGCAATCCCAATGTTATGTTTAGTGCTGCCTGCTCACAAGCAATACCCATGTTATGTTTAGTGCTGCCTGCTCACAAGCAATCCCAATGTTAAGTCAAGTGCTGCCTGCTCACAAGCAATTCACGTGTTATAAGTCTAGTGCTGCCTGCTCACAAGCAAACCCAATGTTATGTTTAGTGCTGCCTGCTCACAAGCAATCCCAATGTTAAGTCAAGTGCTGCCTGCTCACAAGCAATTCATGTGTTATAAGTCTAGTGCTGCCTGCTCACAAGCAATCCCCGTTTTATGTCTAGTGCTGCCTGCTCACAAGCAATCCCCATGTTATGTCTAGTGCTGCCTGCTCACAAGCAATCCCCATGTTATGTCTAGTGCTGCCTGCTCACAAGCAATCCCCATGTTATGTTTAGTGCTGCCTGCTCACAAGCAATCTCAATGTTAAGTCAAGTGCTGCCTGCTCACAAGCAATCCCGTGTTATTAGTCTAGCACTGCCTACTCACAAGCAATCCCCATGTTATGTCAAGTGCTGTCTGCTCACAACAAATCCCCGTATAATAAGTCTAGTGCTGCCTGCTCACAAGCAATCCCGTGTTATAAGTCTAGTGCTGCCTGCTCACAAGCAATCCCCTTGTTATGTTTAGTGCTGCCTGCTCACAAGCAATCCCGTGTTATTAGTCTAGCGCTGCCTGCTCACAAGCAATACCCATGTTATGTCAAGTGCTGTCTGCTCACAAGCAATCCCCGTATAAGTCTAGTGCTGCCTGCTCACAAGCAATCCCCATGTTATGTTTAGTGATGCCTGCTCACGAGCAATGCCCCTTGTATAAGTCAAGAGTTGCCATGTTATGTCAAGTGCTGTCTGCTCACCAGTAATTCCCATGTTAGAAGTCTAGTGCTTATAACACGTTTATAGGTCTAGCATCGCATCTTTGCAAGTAATTACCCTTCAAATCCCTAGTGCTTCCAGCTCACAAGTGATTCCCCCTGCTATAAGCATTGCACTGCCTGCTCACAAGTGCTAGTGATTCCCTTGCCATAAATTGAATTGAGTCTGTGCACCAGTGACTTCTGCTGTAAACCTAGTGCTGCCTGCTCACAAGTGATGCCTCTGCTATAAACATGGGACTGGCTGTGTATGAGTGATTCCTCAGCCTAGTGTTGCTTGTGAGTCCCCCACTATAACTCTAGTGCTGCCTGCTTGTGATTCCCCGGATGATAACCTTAGCACTGCCTGCTCATAAGCAATTGCCCTGATATAACCCTAGTGCTGCATGTGATTTCTCCGCTATTATCCTGTTGCTGCCTCTTTGCAAGTGACTCCAAACGACCCAATGCTGGTGCTTGCGGGTCATTCCCCTGCTCTGTGCCTAGTGCTGCCGCTCGCTAGTGAGCAGACTGAATGTAGATCACATGAAGGCCAGTGAGTGTATGGACTGCGCACTAGTAGCATTCGAGAGCAGAGCGGCATAAAGAGGAAAACCTGAACAAATACGCCCAACTGCAACGCTCGCGATGTGGCTTGCCCTTTCTGAGATTTCTACCCTGAGACAGAATTCCAGTTCGTACATAACTTTACAAAACTATAACGTTTGCTGCCAAAAACGGCAAGTTTCTTTTTACCCGCCAGCTTTAAATCCCGACTGTATCCCTTTAAGGAGCAAATGTCGAGCGATGAGAATATATCGTTGTGCATAGATTAATGATTATTATTATTGGGTTCCTTTAAATTAAAGGAGAAATAAATGTGACACCACTGGGGTGATACGATTCAGCCAATCATCACCTCCCGCTGGTTCACATCTCTTCTAATGACTGATATAGACCTCACTTATTATTATTATTGATTCCATTTCCTGCGGAGTCAAAACCACATTAGTGTCGCAGGAAACGGACTGTGAGTGACAAATAATAAACAAGCGAACGGGAAGTAGCGCCGCTCCACTAGCCAATCAGCTGTGCTCGTTATTGAATTCAAGGGGAAGTAAAACCAAAAGGAAATTAAAATACAAACAAAATAAAACCCATTGAGGTTAATGAGTCTGTTAAAGGGTAAATAATACTCTGTTAATGCTGCATGATTCTTACTCCAGTCCCAAAGTTCCCCAATACTGCAGCTGAGGAAGAGGAGGGGTTTAACCGTAGGGGGCTGTAGCCTGTACCCTGTGACCCTGTTCCAGTCAGCTGGTGGGCCCCCCTGCACAAGGTGTAATGTAATATATATATATATTCCAGTCGTATCCTTGGATAGGAAGCCCCCCTTTTTGGACTCAGTGACAATTCTGACAGCGGGGGTCACACTTCTTGCCATTGACATTACACTGGCAGCCTCCCGACGTGTCTCCGGGCCCCTGAGCAGCACAAGGAACAAGAGAGAAATGTTACAGGTCTACAATGGAAGCTGCCATAGTGATTGCTTTAATGAGAAAAACACAGTGTGGGCGGGCACTTTATTGTAACTGGGTGGAGCCAGTGAAGAAGAGGAGGAGCACTGGCCTGGGGGGGGGGTGTAGTCACTTACAATTTGCACCTCCAGCAATTCCTCATCCTTTCAATGTTTTACCCTTATTCTATCCCTCCCCAGATATCAGAAGAGTCAAAAAAGAGCAGTTTAATGGCTCCACCTCCACTAGCAGCTTTAGGTGCCTCGGGTTTGCAGATAAGGAGGTGTTTGCTAATGAAATATCTATGAAATGACCCCAGTGTGTGACAGGTTAATGGTATGAAGGTGCATGTCCCACACAATAAAGGAGCAGCACAGGGGCATTAGTGACCCCACTAGAGACATAAGAGTAACTTCAGGTCACTTACCTGTGGCCCCCAGCGCGGGCCCTTAGTCACCCAGCAGATCTCAGTGTGACACATGGTGCAGCGGATCCAGTCACATCCGTCTTTCTTCTGTACAATAATCTGACACACGGGACAATACATCGCCTCCCCCGTCTGAACCAGCGTCTGTGCCAAATGGACTTTATATCAGAACCTTCTGCTTCTCACTGACTCTCTGGGCTCTGGGCTCCTCCCATTGGTTATTTCTATATCCTGCAGCAGAGATATCATGGTCCCCCTATACAACCCAATCCCCCTATACACATTCCCCTATATAACCCATCCTCTAGTCTAACCGCAAGTCCCTCTGTTCTAACCCGCAGAGTCCCTCTGTCTAACCGCAGTCCCTCTGTCTAACCCGCAGTCCTCTGTTTAACCCCCAGTCCCTCTGTCTAACCCGCAGTCCCTCTGTCTAACGCCGCAGTCCCTCTGTCTAACCCGCAGTCCTCTGTCTAACCCGCAGTCCCTCTGTTAACCCGCAGTCCCTCTGTCTAACCCGCAGTCCTCTGTCTAACCGCCAGTCCCTCTGTCTAACCCGCAGTCCCTCTGTCTAACCCGCAGTCCCTCTGTCTAACCCGCAGTCCCTCTGTCTAACCCGCAGTCCCTCTGTCTAACCCGCAGTCCCTCTGTCTAACCCGCAGTCCCTCTGTCCTAACTCCGGCATCCCTGGTCTTGTGCTTAACGGGCTCGCAGGTCCGCTCTTTCTAGACACGTGCCGCGAGTGCGCCTCTGGGTCTTAAGGCACAGGCCGCAGTCCCTCGTCTAAAGCCACGCAGGTCCTTCTGATCGTAGAGCGGGCGCAGTCCTCTGTCTTGAGACCCGCAGTCACTCTGTTTAGGATCATCGCAGTTCCGCCTGTCTAGAACGCCGCAAGTCCCGTTCTGATTAAACCCCGCAGTCGCCTGCTGGTCTCAAGCGCCCGCAGTGCACTCTGTTCAGGAACACTTCTGCGCTTGGTCACGACCTCGGACTACCTCCACTGGTGTCTGATAGAGTTGGTCTTAGTGATGCCTGCCAGCAGGGATGTGACTCAGTGTACACGATGGTCCCCTATTACAACCCATCCCGTCTTATAACCTTCCAGGGCAGTTTCTCTGTCGTCTAAACCCTGCATGTCCGCTGTCTAACCCCTCAGTCCTCAGTGCTAACCTGGCCGCAAATCCCACTCTGAGTTAGAACCCCAGCAGCCTCATCTGTATAACCCCGCAGTCCCTTCTTGTCATAGTCCCGGCACCACTCTGTATATACCCGCAGTCCCTCTCGTATAATCCCGCAGTCCTCTGCGCTAAACTCCGCAGGTCCCTTCCGCATACCTGGAATGCCCTGCTGCAATAACCCGCAGTGCCGCCACTCATAAGCGGTCGCATCCCTCTTATATAACCTCTCGTGCAGTCCCTCTGCTGTAGAACAAACGCAGATCTCCTACTTATCATAACACAGCGCAGTCCCTTAACGGTAGCTCTGCATAACGTGGATACGCCGGGCACATAGAGCCTCGCATGTCCCCACTGTATACGATACCGCAGCTCCACTGTAAACCCCGCAAAGTCCCTTCGTATTATGACCTCGCATACGTCTGATATAACGCCCAAAGTCGCCTCTCTGGTATAGCACCCGCCACACTCCAGTCAAAGCAGTTCTGCCAGCATAGGGTTGTCAAGGTCTGAAGATTGAAACCTAATGGAGGAGTTGCGGGATGAGCGATGGACCATTATTGTCTTGTGCTTAGGCCGTTATAGCATGGTCATTGGTCTGCCTGCTGGCTCGGCATCGTTCTGTATAATAGACTCGGATCATCAGCAAATACATCCTGACTGCCCTGGCTAATCATCTCGCGAGTACGATGTATGGCCTGCCAGTGGGCGGACAACTGGCAGGATATGGCTGAGAAGGTATGTTAACAGAATTATTGGGGTTTCTGTGCTTGGGGCACTGTAACCTTGCAGATGAGGCAGTTGTGGGAGCAGATGGGGGCAGTGAATGCAGTGACGCGAACACACTCGTTCATTAGTATCCCAGCCCTGCCAGCTCATTCCTGTGCGGTGCAATGGTAACTGTTTTGGCTACGACTCTCTGCCACCACTAGCCCCCGCTCCAGGAAGCGACTGTACTCCTCCTGCGACACCAACTGCCAGCGAGAGAGAGGGAAAAGGGTCAGTCTGTGCCGGGGTCTGGCGACCCCTGATATTGTGCTGCACTTCACGCCCCGGGATCTCCCGCTGCTGCAGTTTACTGTTACACCCGTACGTCTCATCCCTGAATGGGCACGAAACCTCCGGCTCCTCACAGCAGTTCACTAGTTGCCGCAAACATTCCCTAGCAACACAAATGCACCAATCAGCCAACGGCATTAACCCTTCACTCCATGGGCGCATAATCATTCTCTATGTAAGCACCAGCGCAGGCACATGCATCAATGCCATTCTGCTAGCCACACGCATGGGTAACGCAGCCCCCCAAATGCCCCTTTGAGGATCACTGTACAGTGCGGGGAGAACAAATTAAAGGGAAAGTGTCATCAGGTCTTTACCCATTTGGGTCACGTGATCCAGCAGGACAATAAACAATAGCTCAGTTATTCTGGGAGTCACAAGGTTGCAGGGAATCCCCCCTCCCCCTCATAAACCCTAAATAACTCATCCATTCCCTGCACACAGAAGAAACTGCATCATGGGACCTGGCATGCAATGGTGCTGCTGCACATCTCTAACTCTTGTCCTGCTGGGGGCGCAAGCAGCCTATTCCTATTAACACCAAAAATTAATGTTCTTACAAATACATGAAATTCATGTACTCGGACTGCGATCTTGTTTGCTTCAGAAACCTACTATACGTGTTATGACGTCAGTGATCTCCCCAACCCAGTACTTCGTCGAGCCTTACTGTCTCGTGCCCAACCCCTTTGTATTTTGCCTCCCAGTGTCCCCCAAAGCAGGTCCCTATTGGTAGAATCCCATACGTGGATGGCAAGTCTTAGAGGTGTGGCGCATAGCGAAAGATTAAGCTATACCGCACCAAACGCATGGAGCCTGCTTGTCAGGCTGCGAGTCCACATAGTGGCGGTACAAATCCGCCAATCCACGGGCCGTCTTTGCGACACCCCAAGGACTTTGCTTACACAGCGTTTCTTGCTGCTCGCCCAACGCTTGTTAAACATTCAAAATGCGGCACCGGTAAAGCGCGGACGCGGTGGTAATTAGTAAAACAAGCAAGCTGTGGTAGGCCATGGGGAAGACATCAAAAGAGATAAGTACTACAAGATAGCTGACTATATGTTAAATAAACAAGCTGCTGTGTAGCCATGGGGGCAGCCATTCAAGCACAGGATACACAGTAGATAACAGATAAGTACTACTATAGTTTAAATAAACAAGCTGCTGTGTAGCCATGGTGGAAATTGTAAAAAGGCTATATGGCACAGGTTAAATAGTGGATAACAGATAACACACAGAGCTTATAAGGGGGCTGAGCCTGAAGGTCAGTTAGGGGGAGATTTGGGGTGAGTGTTTATTTGTACCCTGGGTACCCCTGGAACTATAGCAGGGTGACACCCCAATGTTTTTATATATCTGTAACCTTGTTATGAGCTAAGGGGGCCCAGTCTGAAGGTCAGTTAGGGGGAGATTTGGGGTGAGTGCTTATTTGTACCCTGGGTACCCCCGGAACTATAGCAGGGTGACACCCCAATGTTTCTATATATCTGTAACCTTGTTATGAGCTAAGGGGGCCCAGTCTGAAGGTCAGTTAGGGGGAGATTTGGGGTGAGTGCTTATTTGTACCCTGGGTAACCCTGGAACTATAGCAGGGTGACGGTTACCCCAATGTTTCTATATATCTGTAACCTTGTTATGAGCTAAGGGGGTCCAGCCTGAAGGTCAGTTAGGGGGAGATTTGGGGTGAGTGCTTATTTGTACCCTGGGTAACCCTGGAACTATAGCAGGGTGACACCCCAATGTTTCTATATATCTGTAACCTTGTTATGAGCTAAAGGGCCCAGCCTGAAGGCCAGTTAGGGGGAGATTTGGGGTGGCCGGGGGACGTACCTGCAGAAGCTGTGCAGACATTCTCTCAGCAGAACACCGCCCCCCACTGGGACCTCTGAGAAGCAAATCCGACACTCAATGGGCTCCTGGTTTGGGATCAGAACCTCGTTGTCCAGTTGCAGCAGGTGCTGAAAGTTCTGGGATCTCTCCTCATCCAAAGCCTGCAAAACAGAATGTCAGCTGTTGACCCACAGCAGACAGTATTCAGTAGGTGTGTGAGAAGGCATCATGGGAAATGTAGGCGGATTCTTGTTCCCCGGATCTCTCAGGCCCAACACTGACCCTTCTGCCAGGTGGGCATTTCTGGGTCAGTAGATAGATGTGGTGGGACAATCATACAGATGAGGTCACTGACTTTTTCTAGGTGCTACCCGACTGGCGGTTTCCATTGCTTGAGCTGCTAAGCTTTGTGGCCAAACTGCTCACTAGCTGGCCACATTGTATCTCATAAGGGGCCCAGGCAGGTGACTGCACCCATGAAGCCATGTGTTGTGCAAGGAAACCCAGAAACCACTCCATGACCTACTTCTGCTGAGCATCACCCGCAGCCATTGCCCGGCCAAGTTCCAGGAAAGAAGGTGCCCAGGTACAAGTGAATGACAAAATTTGAGATATTGGGGCGTATGTATCAAAGGGCGTTTACCCACCTCGGTACCACAGCCCCCCAGAGGATTTCCCATGACACCCCAGGATAATAGCAGCCTCCCTCCAGCCAATACAGGGGCAGGTTACACACAGGCACTGCACTTGCTACAGATGGGGGGGGGGAGAGAGATTCTGCGGGCGCATTGCTCATAAATGTGCGACTGACACTGCATCTCCCCTCTGATTGGCTGATCTGCCTTATCTTTATCAGTGGGAGCTGCCCTACTACATGTAACAGTCTCCAGTCATCAGACTGAAAGATGTGTGTCTGGATCCAGCAACCAATACATTCTCTCCCATATCAGTCAGCTGACAGGGCCCTCACCCTAGTCCCAGATTATCCCTGTTCGCACTGCTAAAAATGCTTATCTAAATAGGCCTCAGCACAAACCCACTCATTCCCCCTCTCTTGGTAGGGAATCCCATAACCTGACTGTCCTTACA
Source organism: Xenopus laevis (assembly GCF_017654675.1). Taxonomy (NCBI): domain Eukaryota; kingdom Metazoa; phylum Chordata; class Amphibia; order Anura; family Pipidae; genus Xenopus; species Xenopus laevis. The sequence goes on along the minus strand of NC_054382.1, from coordinate 135,574,061 downwards.
GTAAAGAACCCCTTCCTATGCTGATGGTGAAATCTCCTTTCCTCCCCACCAATGAATCACTCATTCCCCTCTCTTGGTAGGGAATCCCATAACCTGACTGTCCTTACAGTAAAGAACCCCTTCCTATGCTGATGGTGAGATCTCCTTTCCTCCCCACCAATGAATCACTCATTCCCCCTCTCTTGGTAGAGAATCCTATAACCTGACTGTCCTTACAGTAAAGAACCCCTTCCTATGCTGATGGTGAGATCTCCTTTCCTCCCCACCAATAAATCACTCATTCCCCCTCTCTTGGTAGGGAATCCCATAACCTGACTGTCCTTACAGTAATGCACCCCTCCTATGCTGATGGTGAGATCCCTTTCCTATCCTATCACGCAGGAGAGTGAATAAAGCTGAAGTGCCAGGGTGGGGTCGGCAGGCTGAGCTTCCAGTCGTGACCAAGACAGACCCCCGACTCCAGTATAACAAGAGGCTCAGATCAGTAAGAGTAAGAGATGTACAGGCTGCAATGTGAAATGAAAGTCTTTATTTGTTGGGGAGCAGTAACAGAGGTAGGAGGTGCAGGCAAATTCCCAATGGAAACCATCAACCTTCATCAACAAGGCACAGAGGTACTGGATAAGCCCCGTATAACCACTGGCACAGGGATCCAACTGTCAGCTCATTTAAATATCCCATCTTTATAAAGTGCATGAAGCCATGTTTACTCTTTATATGGTCAATAACCCATCCGGCAACTGGGCCGTGTATTCTTTATATGGTCAATAACTCAACTAGGAACTCGGCCGTATATTCTTTATATGGCCAATAATTCATCTGACAACTGGGCCGTGTATTCTTTATATGGTCAATAACTCAACTAGGAACTGGGCCGAGTATTCTTTATATGGTCAATAACTCAATTAGGAACTCGGCCGTATATTCTTTATATGGCCAATAATTCATCTGACAACTGGGCCGTGTATTCTTTATATGGTCAATAACTCAATTAGGAACTCGGCCGTATATTCTTTATATGGCCAATAATTCATCTGACAATTGGGCCGAGTATTCTTTATATGGTCAATAACTCAACTAGGAACTGGGCCGAGTATTCTTTATATGGTCAATAACTCAATTAGGAACTCGGCCGTATATTCTTTATATGGCCAATAATTCATCTGACAATTGGGCCGAGTATTATTTATATGGTCAATAACTCAACTAGGAACTGGGCCGAGTATTCTTTATATGGTGCTGAGAAAGTTACTGCTTAAGGCACAGGGAATGCTGGGAAGGCAAAGACACATTTGATCATATGAAGAGAGAAATAAAGTAGCAAGTACAGCAGAGGTTCTGGTTCCCAGCACATATATATGGTAAATAACTATTTACAAGTAAAGAACTTTTCATCTGCCCACAGCGAGGAGCTTCAGTCCATGGATCATGGGTCTATGCTCAGGGCAGGAGATCTGTATATCTGCCACCCCCAACTGTCACATACATTAACCCCCTATGACAACCGTGTGATGCAACCAGAGAGCAGGACGGGTCCTTCCGTTATCTCCACATAAAGGAAACATGTGTACAGTATATCAGCACTTATGCACCTACTGAATCTACAAGCGATGCACCAAATCCACTATTTGCTATTCAACCGAATCCCCGAATCCTGCGTGAAAGATTCGACAGAATACCGAATCCGAATTTTCATATGCAAATTAGGCCTGGGATAGGAAAAAAATATCTAGTATAGGTAAATCTAAAAAAAATGTTCATTGTTTGAAAAGTCATGTGTTTTCTATTCCCAGCCCTAATTTACATATGCAGATTAGGATTCGGCCGAATCCGTATCCTGCTGAAAAAGACCAAATCCCGAACCAAATCCTGGATTCAGCGCATCCCTAAAATCTCACCATATGAGGCTCGCCAAGCCGTGACTCCTGGGAAATAATTTCCCAAGGGGAACAGTTAAAATAAATAGTTTAAACTTAAAAACAACAATTAATATCCAACCAATCAGCACAGAGCAAGTAACTGGCAGTCACTGAAATGCTATGTGGAGCCTGGGTTATCCTGGGGGGACAGACACCCCAATTTCCTGAGTTACAAAATGATTTACTATCTGTCAGATCAGAAGCTGCTGGACAGGTACTTCAGTGTAGCATGAGCACCCACTGAATCTGCAACTACAATATCTGGTTTTGGGGTACACTTGTCTGTGCATAGTAGAATTAAAAGCAAGGGCTGGCCTTGAACAGAGTCGAGGCCAATCAAAACATGAGAACATTTCCTAGGCCAGAGCTAGTAGCCAATCAGAGCTTAAGAATATTCACAATGTCACATGTGAGCTCCAGGACAGAAGTCTGTACATCCAACTTGTCCAACTGTCTGGCACTCCATTGTCCCCAGGTGAGTGTGAGTGTCCCAGGCCAGAGCATTTGGCCAATACAAGCCACGCCCACAGCAGGAGACTTAACGTCGGGCCGTTATTAGGACTCTGCAGACAGGATATAGAAATCCTCCAGGGAGTTGGTGTTCTGACCCGAGTTGCAAGAGAACTCGGCTTCTCTCCTTCCTTTTTCCTGGTGAGATTTGAACACAAAAAAAAAGAAAGAAGAGAAGATTTTGGTGAGAAATGGTCTCTGTAGCAATCGAGAGGCACCTATTCCCCAACCATCAGAACGTCAAGAAGGTTTCCACTGGAGGCACCTGACTGCTGCTGGGAGAGAGATCAACCCTACTATAATATGCATTGGGGAGCTGCCATGCTGCTTACCTGTCTAGGGGACAGAAAATCAATTACCCAAAGCAGCATGAGAAGTAGCAGGCGGCTTCCCTAGTCCTGCAGAGCCAGAGTCTTGCATGTACCGGTACATTCTGAGATACACAGCACCCGTGCCATCACTTTGCCAGATTTAAAGGGGAACTATGAAAATTTAATATAAGCTTCCTCATACTGAAATAAGAAATTTTCTAAATACAATCAATTAAATATTCTGTACTGTTTCTGAAATAATCAAGTTTATCTTCACTATTCATCTCTCAGCATCTGTTTCTCTTCATTCTGTCTTCATGCAGCAGTTGGGTGTCAGATATTCACTGACAGTTAGATCCAATACATCTTATAGGGGGGCTCCTTTCCTAGCAGATGTATTAGAGCTCACTCAAATAACTGATTCCAGTACAAACAAAATGTAACAAAATAACTGCCTTTTGCACAAATCCTGCATGTAGAGACACATGATGTCTGGTGAGTTTAATAGAGTGACCTCTAATACATCTTCTAGGCAAAAGGAGCCCCCCTATAAGATATATTGGATGTAACTGTCAGTGAATATCTGACACCCAACTGCTGCATGAAGAGAGAATGAAGAGAAACAGATGATGAGAGAGGAATAGTGAACATAAACTTGATTATCTCAGAAAATGAACAGAATATTTAATTGATTGTATTTAGAAAGTTTCTTATTTCAGTATGAGGAAGCTTATATTACATTTTCACGATAGTTCCCCTTTAAGGTCCCCTGTCAGCCTAACCCCCCCCTTCCCCTGCCTGAACATGGGACAGACAGCAGTCTAAAAGCATGAACTACAGACCTGACTATGTACTGAGGAGGATTCATCCAGGGGAGCATTCTTCCTGACCATGGGAAAGAGAGCAGCTCAGGAGCAGTTAGTGCAAAGAACCAGAGCTCCTTTCCTTATACGGGATTAGTACAGACTAATAAATATGCACAGCTTTATGGTATTGTACAGGCTATAAGCAAACCGAACAGGCTGTTCCTGCTGAATTGTGCTCACAGTTCAGACAATGGGGGTACAGGCTGTTCCTGCTGAAATTGTGCTCACAGTTCAGACAATGGGGGTACAGGCTGTTCCTGCTGAATTGTGCTCACAGTACAGACAATGGGGGGTACAGGCTGTTCCTGCTGAATTGTGCTCACAGTACAGACAATGGGGGGTACAGGCTGTTCCTGCTGAATTGTGCTCACAGTACAGACAATGGGGGTACAGGCTGTTCCTGCTGCAGCTATGAATGTATTACTCCATTTTGAGCAGCCTTATTCCCATAGTTCTTACAGCACAACACCATCACAGATTTCCGGCCCCTCTAAAACCATAACGCTTCTCATTAAACCAATAGCAGTAGAGTATGGGAGTGTTGCTGATGCTCAATATCAACTTCTCCACCTCAGCCCCACGGCAGCAGTCAGCCAATCACAGCTGGTTATAGGATATAGTTGGGCTCTGGTTGGGTGGGGATTTTGTACCTTTTTGTATTGCTGCAAACTGTCCTGCTCCATCTGCAGTCTCCTCCGCTCCTTCTCATCAGGTTTATATTCCTCAGGGACGACATATGTGGAGGGTCTGGTGGAACTGCACATCTCACAGCCCGGCCTCGTCGGCTTATTGATGAAGGTACAGACGGAACAGGACCAGCCAGCCTGCGGCACAACATGGATTTGTTACTGGGCCAATAGCAGAGACACACACAGCGCCCCTAGTGGCCAATACCATTACATGTACTAACATATACTAAAGTACCTTTAGATATACTAACTACTGTACAGAGGGGAAACAATAGATAAAGACCAACTGCATGATTGCTTCTACAAATACAGTATCCCTGTAACTACATCCCATTTAATTCTGGTACAATACAGACTGTAGGCAATGTTCTTCCTATAGGCCGTGCTTAATCACATGGTATAGAGCACAGTATAGGGGGGTCTGTCTGGGTGATATAAATACTCTGTACCTGGGCAGGAGGAGGAGTTGCAGACAGACTCAGTGATTCCATTGGTAAGTGCAGTTTATTGGCCACGTCCACTATATTCACCCTTCCCGTGTGCTCCATCCTCTGACCGACATCTAGGAATAAAGTTTGTGAGAAGATACAAGTTAAGGTGCATCAGCATTTACCTGTGTATTCCCAGTCCCTACCCACCTAAAAGCAGCCTGCAATTGGGTTAATACAGGGGAATTAGCCTGCCCCCAAGTGCCAAGCCACTGGCAAGAGAACTGCTGCCTGTGCTTATGGCATGCTCTGGGGGGGGGGGCTTTCTGTGCTTATGGCATGCTCTGGTGGGGCTTGCTGTGCTTATGGCATGCTCTGGGGGGCTTTCTGTGCTTATGGCATGCTCTGGGGGGGCTTTCTGTGCTTATGGCATGCTCTGGGGGGGGGCTTTCTGTGCTTATGGCATGCTCTGGGGGGCTCTGGCAAGCTTCTTACACCCAAACAGGCCGACTCCATCCATCTCACCCCCACATGCTAACAAATGCATAAGGCCTCCTAATGAAATTAAAGCTTGTTAGCAATCTCCAGGGTGAAACCAAACCAGAAATGGGTAAAATCATGTAAAACATTTACACCTACAAATCCCATAAACCCAAGAATAATCATCTCTTGCATTGAACACTGGTGTATATCACTGTAATCTGACATAGCCTATAGGGTTTATTGCACTACACTGAATAAACAGAGAACAGAATTGTGCAGACTCAGTGTCCGAACGCCTCCTCCCCAGGTGATAAACGTTTCTAGTGAACTCCCGAGAGCACAGGCAGCACAGAGGGCACAAAGCTCTAGATTGTATTAAAGAAAAGTCTACTCACTGGGCTTTGGTGCTGGCCTGTGGGGAAGAGTATTGGATCTTTGCTTAGTAAGTGCAGAGACGTGAGGCTGAGGAGGGTTTACGCTCAGATACGGATCGGGCACCCCGAGTTTCATCTGCTTGGCTGTTAATAGGTAGAGAAAGGCGGTATCCCCGTCTCTTTTTATTCCATAGGAAGCGACTGTCCTGTCATCTGAGCACAGACACTGGCCAATGATCCAGCGCTGAATACTCGGGTGGAACTGATGCTCCCGGAATATCTGCGGAATACAGACATGGATTAACTGTCACATGAATTAACTGTCGCATGGAACAGCCTATTTAAATCAGAGACAGTACTACTGCCTGAATGGGGGGGAATCCCTTGTATACTCTACCATTAAAGGAAAACCATACCCCCAAAATGAACACTTAAGCAACAGATAGTTCATATCATATTAAGTGGCATATTAAAGAATCTTACCAAACTGGAATATATATTTAAGTAAATATTGCCCTTTTACATCTCTTGCCTTGAGCCACCATTTCGTGATGATCTGTGTGCTGCCTCAGAGATCACCTGACCAGAAATACTACAGCTCTAACTGTAACAGGAAGAGATCACCTGACCAGAAATACTGCAGCTCTAACTGTAACAGGAAGAGATCACCTGACCAGAAATACTGCAGCTCTAACTGTAACAGGAAGAGATCACCTGACCAGAAATGCTGCAGCTCTAACTGTAACAGGAAGAGATCACCTGACCAGAAATACTGCAGCTCTAACTGTAACAGGAAGAGATCACCTGACCAGAAATACTGCAGCTCTAACTGTAACAGGAAGCGATCACCTGACCAAAAAATACTGCAGCTCTAACTGTAACAGGAAGAGATCACCTGACCAGAAATACTGCAGCTCTAACTGTAACAAGAAGAGATCACCTGACCAGAAATACTGCAGCTCTAACTGTAACAGGAAGAGATCACTTGACCAGAAATACTGCAGCTCTAACTGTAACAGGAAGAGATCACCTGACCAGAAATACTGCAGCTCTAACTGTAACAGGAAGAGATCACCTGACCAGAAATACTGCAGCTCTAACTGTAACAGGAAGGATCACCTGACCAGAAATACTGCAGCTCTAACTGTAACAGGAAGAGATCACCTGACCAAAAAACTGGCAGCTCTAACTGTAACAGGAAAGAGATCACCTGACCAGAAATACTGCAGCTCTAACTGTAACAAGAAGAGATCCCCTGACCAGCTACTGCAGCTCTAACTGTAACAGGAAGAGATCACCCCCAGAAATACTGCAGCTCTAACTGTAACAGGAAGAGATCACCTGACCAGAAATACTGCAGCTCTAACTGTACAGGAAGAGATCACCTGACAGAAATACTGCAGCTCTAACTGTAACAGGAAGAGATCACCTGACCAGAAATACTGCAGCTCTAACTGTAACGGAAGAGATCACCCTGACCAGAAATACTGCAGCTCTAACTGTAACAGGAAGAGATCCCTGACCAGAAATAAGCTCTAACTGCAGCTCTAACTGTAAACAGGAAGAGATCACCTGACCAGAAAATACTGCAGCTCTACTGTAACAGGAAGAGATCACCTGACCAGAAATACTGAGCTCTAACTGTAACAGGAAGAGATCACAGAAATAAGCTCCAAGGAAGAGATCTGACTGCAGGTAAAGGAAGCAGAAATACTGCAGCTCTAACTGTATCACTGACAGTAAGCTTAACGGAAGAGATCACCTGACCAGAAATACTGCAGCTCTTACTGTTACAGGAAAATATCACCTGACCAGAAATACTGCATCTCTAACAGGAAGAAGTGTGGAAGTAAAAGATAGAACTCTGTCTGTTAATTGGCTCATGTGACCTAGCAAGTATGGTTTGTTTGGTATGTTTGTGTGCACAGTGAATCGTACGATCCCAGGGGGCGGCCCATAAATTTTCTATTTATGATTACCCAATGGCACATACTACTAGAAAAGTATATTATTATGAAAATGGTTTATTTACATAAAGAAGGGGTTTACATATGAGCTGTTTATGCAATATCTTTTTATAGAGACCTACATTGTTTGGGGGGTATAGTTTTCCATTAACTGGGAGAGTCACTTACCTGCAGTCCAATCTCTGCCACAAGCCATGGCATGTATGATATATACACAGCACGGGGTCAGTGACACACCTAAAATACACACCTGTTGTTTGAGCATGGCGACGGTAGTGTGAGGCTGAACATACGTTGAGATGTTCACTGAATCAGACGCGTCTTCAACCCCAACCTTCATACTGTGGGAACAACATACACACGCATGTAAATATTCCACATACAGGCAAGAGGCACACATACCTGCTGGGTATATTAAATATTAAAGGGATTTTAAATTTTTTTTTTTATTAATTCCAGCTTTTAAATGGGGGTCACAGACCCCAGTAGTCAACAAACTTCTAATCTGTGAGGCTCCAATTTAATGTTACTTTTTATTATTTTCATTCAGTCCCTCCCACATATCCCATCTCTCCCTTCTCTCTGTTAAGCCGCACCTCTCCTGGTTCCTCTCTCCCATCACCCCGATGCCATACAGCAGACTCTCGGCTGCTCAATAGGGACAGATAATGATCCAGTGACTGCAGGAAGTGCTCGGGGCAATAGATCACTACTAGACCCGCCCCCATTCTTGCCAAGAACACGGTACTCACCAGATTTCAGTTTTCGGGTAGCAGGATTGCTTTAACTGGACCTGAAGGGGAACCTTCTGCTTTGCCAGCGCCACTGCAAACTTGAGGGCCAACTCCTGGTCTCCACACTCTATGGCTCTGCTCAGATGAAGGCCTAAATCTTCTGCATAAGGGGAAAGAAAAGCATTGAATTAACCAGTCAATCAATCCCTCGCACTATGGGAGGTACTGGGGTGTGGCCTGGTTCCAGTGGGGGCGTGGCCTGGTATCAGTGGGGGCATGGCCTGGTATCAGGGGGGGTGGCCTGATATCAGAGGGAAGAGCTAAAAGGATTCCTCCTTCACCCGGGGAGCAGTGCCAGGCTCTGATAGGCTGGGGTTTGTATATGTGCAGCCTATCAGAGTCATACACTCACACAACACGCAAATAGGCTGAAAGCAGGTGCAGCCAATGGACACTGAGAATGAATGGGGGGCAGTAGCCCAAGAGAGAAGAAAAGGAGGCCCCTTACTAGCTGCAGGGCTACTTTTAGTTGGTGTGGGGCTGCAGCAAAACAGGGACTGCCTTACTGTGCCCGATCTTACACTTTAATCCCCAGTTACCTTTTGTGCATAAATCCATGGACACCTCTGCTGCATCCTCTGAAAGGCATTTATAGACATTCTTGTTCCCCAGTATCGCTGGCTTATCGACTGCAGGAGGTTTGGTGCCTCCATTTCCCTGAATGAGCGAATCTGTGGGCAAAATAAGCAGGAAGGAATCAGTTCAGCTTGAGAATCTCCTCTAAGAGAAATGGGGCAGGTGCCATAGTTGGATTAAGTTCCCCTTTAAGGATGAACATTTTTTAAAGGAACAGTAACACCAGAAAATATAATAGTTTGAAAGTAAAGACAATATAATGTACTGGTGCCCTGCACTGGCAAAACTGGTGTGTGCAGCCATTCAAGCACAGGATACACAGTAGATAACAGATAAGTACTACTATAGTTTATATAAACAAGCTGCTGTGTAGCCATGGGGGCAGCCATTCAAGCACAGGATACACAGTAGATAACAGATAAGTACTACTATGGTTTATATAAACAAGCTGCTGTGTAGCCATGGGGGCAGCCATTCAAGCACAGGATACACAGTAGATAACAGATAAGTACTACTATGGTTTATATAAACAAGCTGCTGTGTAGCCATGGGGCAGCCATTCAAGCACAGGATACACAGTAGATAACAGATAAGTACTACTATAGTTTATATAAACAAGCTGCTGTGTACCCATGGGGGCAGCCATTCAAGCACAGGATACACAGTAGATAACAGATAAGTACTACTATAGTTTATATAAACAAGCTGCTGTGTAGCCATGGGGCAGCCATTCAAGCACAGGATACACAGTAGATAACAGATAAGTACTACTATAGTTTATATAACAAGCTGCTGTGTACCCATGGGGGCAGCCATTCAAGCACAGGATACACAGTAGATAACAGATAAGTACTACTATAGTTTATATAAACAAGCTGTTGTGTAGCCATGGGGCAGCCATTCAAGCACAGGATACACAGTAGATAACAGATAAGTACTACTATAGTTTATATAAACAAGCTGCTGTGTAGCCATGGGGGCAGCCATTCAAGCACATGATTGTTTATATAAACTATAGTAGTACTTATGTTATCTACTGTGTATCCTAGTTGAGTTTCTGAATCCAACACACTAGTTTTACCAGTGCACCACAACAATATGTTACATTTTAATTACTTTCATTTTTTTAGTGTTACTTTTCCTTTAAGTTCCCCCGCTGGGCCTCCGTAGCTCATAACAAGGTTACAGATATATAGAAACATTGGGTAACAGTCACCCTGCTATAGTTCCAGGGGTACCCAGGGTACAAATAAACACTCACCCCAAATCTCCCCCTAACTGACCTTCAGACTGGGCCCCCTTAGCTCATAACAAGGTTACAGATATATAGAAACATTGGGGTAACAGTCACCCTGCTATAGTTCCAGGGGTACCCAGGGTACAAATAAACACTCACCCCAAATCTCCCCTAACTGACCTTCAGACTGGGCCCCCTTAGCTCATAACAAGGTTACAGATATATAGAAACATTGGGGTGTCACCCTGCTATAGTTCCAGGGGTACCCAGGGTACAAATAAACACTCACCCCAAATCTCCCCCTAACTGACCTTCAGACTGGGCCCCTTAGCTCATAACAAGGTTACAGATATATAGAAACATTGGGGTAACAGTCACCCTGCTATAGTTCCAGGGGTACCCAGGGTACAAATAAACACTCACCCAAATCTCCCCCTAACTGACCTTCAGACTGGGCCCCCTTAGCTCATAACAAGGTTACAGATATATAGAAACATTGGGGTGTCACCCTGCTATAGTTCCAGGGGTACCCAGGGTACAAATAAACACTCACCCCAAATCTCCCCCTAACTGACCTTCAGACTGGGCCCCCTTAGCTCATAACAAGGTTACAGATATATAGAAACATTGGGGCAACAGTCACCCTGCTATAGTTCCAGGGGTACCCAGGGTACAAACAAACACTCACCCCAAATCTCCCCCACAAATAGTGTTGATAAGGGATTTGGGTGGGGTGTGACAGAGACAAAAGTGACTGGGACACTGGGTGAAAGAGAAGAGGAGCAGAAGTTTGGGTCTAATAAAGGAAGTGAGAGGTACCAGGGACTGGGGGCAGGTGGCTAAGGGGCCCCAAGCTGTCACTGGGGGGGGGGGGACAGGAATCAGACTGACTGAAAATACATTTTATGTGGGGAGAGACTGGGGGTGAATAAGTCATTAGCTGTGACCAACTGCAGCCAATCAGCACAGCCGCATCTGTTCCCATATGATCCCCACAGGCACATTTATGAGCAAACAAACCCCCAATGTGCAATGCTGGGGAGGAGCTTTATTGAGCAGTGTTGCTTTAAGAGCCCAGCCTTGACATTGCTACACTACAGCTCCCAGCATGCTCAGCACCTTAATATTCTGTTGGAGATTTCTGGGAGATGTAGGCTAGCAGCAAGCACAGCCCACGTCTCACCCGATTGGTCAGTGGTACAGAGGCCCCACCCACCTTTGCGTGTCTCTCTCAGAGAGCTGCTCAGCACAGTCCACCATTTCTGGGCTTCTCTCTCGTCATCGAAGCAGAACTGTATGGAGCTGCCTGGGAGCCCAGGGACCAGTAACTCGTGGCACTTGCTGCTCTTCTGCTCATACGAGACGTCGCTCAGCTTGAAGTCTGTCACAACCTGAAACACACACAGTCCTGTCACTGTACCCCCCAATCCTAGCGTGAACCCCTGAGTGTCGGGGACATAAGGTTCATTATCAGCAGCACGTCTACATGATAAGTGCTGGGCACAGGGTCAGTATCGGGGGCGCAGGGTCAGTATCGGGGGCGCAGGGTCAGTATCGGGGGCGCAGGGGCAGTATCGGGGGCGCAGGGGCAGTATCGGGGGCGCAGGGGCAGTATCGGGGGCGCAGGGGCAGTATCGGGGGCGCAGGGGCAGTATCGGGGGCGCAGGGTCAGTATCGGGGGCGCAGGGTCAGTATCGGGGGCGCAGGGTCAGTATCGGGGGCGCAGGGGCAGTATCGGGGGCGCAGGGGCAGTATCGGGGGCGCAGGGTCAGTATCGGGGGCGCAGGGTCAGTATCGGGGGCGCAGGGTCAGTATCGGGGGCGCAGGGTCAGTATCGGGGGCGCAGGGTCAGTATCGGGGGCGCAGGGTCAGTATCGGGGGCGCAGGGGCAGTATCGGGGGCGCAGGGTCAGTATCGGGGGCGCAGGGGCAGTATCGGGGGCGCAGGGGCAGTATCGGGGGCGCAGGGGCAGTATCGGGGCGCAGGGTCAGTATCGGGGGCGCAGGGTCAGTATCGGGGGCGCAGGGTCAGTATCGGGGGGCGCAGGGTCAGTATCGGGGGCGCAGGGTCAGTATCGGGGGCGCAGGGTCAGTATCGGGGGCGCAGGGTCAGTATCGGGGGCGCAGGGTCAGTATCAGGGGCGCAGGGTCAGTATCAGGGGCGCAGGGTCAGTATCAGGGGCGCAGGGTCAGTATCAGGGGCGCAGGGTCAGTATCAGGGGCGCAGGGTCAGTATCAGGGGCACAGGGTCAGTATCAGGGGCACAGGGTCCAGTATCAGGGGCACAGGGTCAGTATCCAGGGGCACAGGGTCAGTATCAGGGGCGCAGGGTCAGTATCAGGGGCACAGGGTCAGTATCAAGGGGCGCAGGGGGCAGTATCAGGGGCGCAGGGTCAGTATCAGGGGCGCAGGGTCAGTATCAGGGGCACAGGGTCAGTATCAGGGGCACAGGGTCAGTATCAGGGGCACAGGGTCAGTATCAGGGGCGCAGGGTCAGTATCAGGGGCGCAGGGTCAGTATTAGGGGCAGTATCAGGGGCGCAGGGTCAGTATCAGGGGCACAGGGTCAGTATCAGGGGCGCAGGGTCAGTATCAGGGTCAGTATCCCAAAGCCTCGCCCCCAGACTCACCGTTCCCGTCAGGCCCCGCACTGAGAGGCGAAAGTCGCGCAGACTGTCCGGTCCCAGGATGAGCTGTAATTGTACCGCCTCCCGCCCCGGGGCCCCCAGCCAGGCCCGTACCGACATCAGCACCGTTGGCAGCGGGACCGGCACTTTACTCGCCATGTCTGTCCGTCAGGCGGGACTCACATCGGACTGTGCCCGGGCCATGGGCCTCAGCGCGACACTTCCTGCTTCCGGCTCCCCCTGCTGGTCACTAGCGGATAAGACACTCGGACTCCCCTTGCTGGTCAGGAACTGGAACTGCGCACGTGACATCCGCCTGCCGGAGACGTTACACAGAGATTATCCGAGAGGAGGAGGAGGGTTATATTAATGGAAAGAAAAAGAGCTCTGGGTTTAGAGAAGAGGAGTAAAAACATCAGTGAGCGCTGGCCAATAGTTTCGCTTTCGCTCTCTCTATGCCTCACCCAAGATGGCGCCTCTGATGTCACTGCAAAAGCGACCAATCACCGAGCGCGCGGGAACCAAGTCCCTTTATACCTCTCAGTGTTTGAAGCCCAGGAGTGAACTCGCTGATGTGTGAGAACTTGGCCGAATTCCCAGTCAGTGTCATCCCAGCAAATGTGTCTTATTGTGGGGCAGAGGAAGGCTCAGTGCTGGGGGAGGGGCTGTGAGTGACACTCGCTGGGGGAGGGGCTTCTGCAGCTGATTATTCCCTGTCTCTGCGGAATCTGCCGGGAATTGAGTGCCCATCACAAAGATGGAGTCTCTGGTGTTTATGTGGAACCAGGAGCTGCCGTGTGACCAGGGCTGGACTGAGATTCAAAATAGGCCCTTGGATTTCAGGTACACAGAGGTCCAAACAGCCTCCCACCAGCCCAATACACAGTGACTCTCTATGGCAACTTACAGCAGCCCCTCTGGCATTTGCCAGAACCCACAGATTGCCAGTCCGGTCCTGTGTGGGAGCACTCCTTCCTCCACCGGGCGCTGGACTTCATGCCCAACGAGCTGCACCCGGCGCTGTTCAAGGCGGCATTCCTGGGCAAGAAGACTCTGGTGCTGCAGGACCTGGTGCAGACATGGCCCTTTGTTGTGCTCAGTTTCCAGAAGCTTCTGCATAGCGTCAGGCACTGTGACCCCCAACTGGTGACTGAGGTGCCCAGCAAGCTGTGTGTGCAAACTGTCATCCTGGGGGTCATCACCTACCTGAGTAACACGCTCACCAAGGGCCCTGCTGAACTCCAAGCTGAGTAATGCTGTACAACAAGTGCATGGAGATGGTCGTGTCCTTTAAATGCACCTCCGCTGTCATCTAGGTGGCATGGCGCCATGTCTTCCTGTGGCAGTTGCACATCACATGATCTTGCTGTAGGTCACAAGCAGTGTTCTGGTACCATATATACCAGCTGTAAAGCATCCCACAGGAACCACATGCCACCGTTGGAAAGTGAAAATGATGTGATTTTCCATTTGGACACTTTGGCGTTGGCCTGACCATGGGTTTCCATGAGGCTTCCTATTGCCACTGTGACCTCATGTGATGTCCTCAGACATAGGGTAACGGTGACCATAGATGTTTAGATCTTTTCCTTATTGTAAGACCAAGCTTATCCTGAAACCATTGTTTAAATGTGCAATTTGTTCATTAAATAAAAGACCATTTCAAGTGATATTGTCTAGTTGAAACAAGGAAAACTGTGGGTAGCTGCCTGCTTGGCCCTGCGAGCAATTGGACGATAGATACATTTCACTGTGAACTATGAACATTTTCTAACCTGACAGATAAATTCTGTGACCGATGTCGGATAAAAAATCAGATGCACCATCGTTCGGTGCCTGCTAACCTCACGATAAATTTATGGTCGGATCACACTAAAATTGGTCATTGGAGAGAGAAAAGTCTTAACACCTATGACCACCTTAAAATTACACAGGAGATTTTATGGATCAAATTTTATCTGATCTTGCCATGCAACACCACGAGATTTGGATGCTATGAAATCTGATCTCCCATAGATAAAATGTTGATGATATTGTTTGTTTATGCATCTACATCCGATATTCTGTGTATTTCGATGGGGGAAAAAGGTCAGTCAGACACCATCAGATTTTATTAGGGTTAGTGTCTAATTAACCCTAATACACGGGCACTATATAAATAAATGATGATGATAATTTTATCTTGTCCAAGATGCAGCATGCCACATTCGCATCCAACAGCCGAGACCGATGTAGTTTACATATCAGAATTTTGTTTTAGTGGCATTATTTATTTTTTTTGACCCATGTGACCACATTTGTCTTGTGGGATTCGATCTGTAGGTCCAACTCCCTCCGACAAAAATACTCTTTGCTACTGATGATGTGATTGGTCAGAAGGAGTGATGCCCCATTATCCATGGTGATACATCATGTCAGTAATAACATTTTATTGAGTTGTATCCTCTGTAATAGTCTAGAAACCACTGCAGCCTGCTGCGTACAGCACAGCCAGCGACTAGTTCACACTTTTATTTTACTTAAAGAAGATGCGGAAGCCATAAAATGAGATAACTGATAGATGAATTTTAGAAAATGCTTTGGGCTAACACTTGTCTTTCTGCGCAAGAGGCAGCAGCTGCGCCTGTTGGATATGATGGGGATGCAGGAGAATGCACTGGAGCAGAACCCCAACAATATGAGTTTATGGTCTCGTACGGTGACTCTGGCCAAAGCCTGTTTTGATGTGTCCAAGCGCCACAGTGAGGAGGTCCAAGCGAAGGAGGGGCTGCCATATCATCGCTCTCCCAGCTACCAGCCCTGTATACATTGAAGTGCAAGTGGACCTCTTTATGAATAGCACTTCCTATGAAGTACTGTGAGAGGTGCTCCTGGTCCGCTCACACTTTCCCCTAAGCCTGCAGTGCTGGGATCTCTGGGCCGACGAGCTTCCCTTCGTAGCACCGAGAGGCTTATAGAGTTGCTGAACCCAGGGAGTGTCCGTCAGATAGATATGAGATTTAATAACCTTGGACACTCCTGCCTGAACGTTCTCCTTCCACATATGGCCAGATTGTCCCACCTACAGAGCCTCAAGCTGCCATACAGCAATGTTGATGTGATGCGCCTCTCCCCTGTCATTGAGGAATGACTGCACGGCTTCGCCTCTCAACTCTGACAACTAGTTGCCCTCAAAGAATTGAATCTGGGCTATATAGACAAATGACCAGTCTCTGCTGCATATTGCTCTTTAGGGCTAGGTCCATAAAATGCAGATCTTGGCCTGAAGAGAAATACAGGCCGAGAATCCGCTGTTACAGCTCTACTTGCACCCGGAAGCATTATTTCCACTCACACAGGCAGAAGCGTCAGATTTTGACCAAAAAATTTGAGATTTCGAATTTCACACCTCATATCCACCAAATTTGCCTACATCTGAGCAAAGACAATGCTTTCAGGTGCAGGCATGTCGTTAAGCACAGCAGCAGTGGATTCTCAGCCTGCATTTTCCCACAGGCCTAGATCTACAACCTATGAACCCAGCCTTACAAGGGGAATATGTCCCAAACCCACGCAAGGAATATGCACGAGAGAAAGAAAATGCTGCACTCCCTGGCCAGTCTGACACTACGTAATTACTTCCTGTTCATAAGATCACAATCAACACAAATCACAAGTCCACTGAAAAGCTTCTCTATAATCTGCTGCTCTTTTTCTGAAAGTCTAACAAAGTCTGCAGCTGGGGGAAGGGAGGAGATTTTTTTAAAGCGGCTTGTGGTTGATTGTGCTTCTAGGAACAGGAAATACAATTAGTCTTTACTTTTAGTGTTGGATTTTGCCCAGTTTAATACAAGAAACAACAAAACCAAAGATTTTGAAATGATTAAGCCAATAGGCAAAACGTATGTTCAGCAAAAGCCTATTCAATGCACACAAGTTGCATGGTGGGATACTGTCCCTTAAAATATCATGCACTGGAATATCAATAAACCCGCTCACCGCTTAAATCCTGTTACCCGGGTGCCTCCAGCCCCGGAACCAATACTTCAACTCTATAGCGGTTTCACTCTATCTGGCCTTCCCACACACATGCATAGTATATGCCGATAAATTCTTACCCGGTCAGCGTTGTGACCCGGGTGCCGTCGCCCGAGTCCGTCACTAAATCTATACAGCATACACACTGGTCGCTGTGACAGCGCACTCCGGGATTTTTTAGAAGAATCCCGACCATTACCTGATTGTAGGTAAAATCACAGTCTTTATTAACACATCTGATTTAAAAAAGAACAGCGTCTGAGGTCTGACGCGTTTCGTGTCTACACACTTCCTTAGAGACCTCAGACGCAGTTCTTTTGTAAATCAGATGTGTTAATAATTTAACAATCGGGTAACAAGCAATTCTTCTAAAAGATCCAATGTTTCTATATATCTGTAACCTTGTTATGAGCTAATGGGGCCCAGTCTGAAGGTCAGTTAGGGGGAGATTTGGGGTGAGTGTTTGTTTGTACCCTGGGTACCCCTGGAACTTCAGCAGGGTGACACCCCAATGTTTCTATATATCTGTAACCTTGTTATGAGCTAAGGGGGCCCAGTCTGAAGGTCAGTTAGGGGGAGATTTGGGGTCAGTGTTTATTTGTGCCCTGGGTACCCCTGGAACTATAGCAGGGTGACTGTTACCCCAATGTTTCTATATATCTGTAACCTTGTTATGAGCTAAGGGGGCCCAGTCTGAAGGTCAGTTAGGAGGAAATTTGGGGTTAGTGCTTATTTGTACCCTGGGTACCCCTGGAACTATAACAGGGTGACACCCCCAATGTTTCTATATATCTGTAACCTTGTTATGAGCTAATGGGGCCCAGTCTGAAGGTCAGTTAGGGGGAGATTTGGGGTGAGTGTTTATTTGTACCCTGGGTACCCCTGGAACTATAGCAGGGTGACACCCAATGTTTCTATATATCTGTAACCTTGTTATGAGCTAATGGGGCCCAGTCTGAAGGTCAGTTAGGGGGAGATTTGGGGTGAGTGCTTATTTGTACCCTGGGTACCCCTGGAACTATAGCAGGGTGACACCCCAATGTTTCTATATATCTGTAACCTTGTTATGAGCTAATGGGGCCCAGTCTGAAGGTCAGTTAGGGGGAGATTTGGGGTGAGTGCTTATTTGTACCCTGGGTACCCCCGGAACTATAGCAGGGTGACACCCCAATGTTTCTATATATCTGTAACCTTGTTATGAGCTAAGGGGGCCCAGTCTGAAGGTCAGTTAGGGGGAGATTTGGGGTGAGTGCTTATTTGTACCCTGGGTACCCCTGGAACTATAGCAGGGTGACACCCCAATGTTTCTATATATCTGTAACCTTGTTATGAGCTAATGGGGCCCAGTCTGAAGGTCAGTTAGGGGGAGATTTGGGGTGAGTGCTTATTTGTACCCTGGGTACCCCTGGGACTAATATGGATTCTGCCATTTTTCAGTGAGAATTGGACCAATTGAGGAAGCTGTTTCATTACAGTCAGTGAGTGGTTAAGCTTTTCACCCCCAGAACAATCATTTCTAGTGATGGGCGAATCTGACACATTTACAAAAAAAATCCCAAAATGGAGAAAAAATTGCCAAATGTATTTGATGCAACCTTTTTTTTGGCCCATTGGAGTCTATGGGTGTCTTATTCTTCTCAAATCCTGGTGAAAAAATTTCTTTCATCACTGATCACTTCAGCTCTCCCTTATAAGAAGCAAATTTGCAGCAGAATAACAGTATTAAAGGGATACTGGCACTAAAAGTTTTCTTTTCAAATTATTAATCTAATGCAATCTCCAAAAGTAATGTGGCCCCCTTGCCCCTGATCCGCTGGTGTTAAACATGGAGGGGTGAGGGCGGTGGCATCACTGTGGCCACCCCTGGATAAGGTTACTCACATATGATGAAATTAATTGCCCACATTAAATCTGCTCGAAACAAGTTACCAGTGAACCCCCATGTAGATTTATGAAGATTTACAAGAAAAACATTATTGACGGAAACAAGATTCGGATACATAAAACAATGAACCAATCTAATGTGTTTCATGCCTGGGGGACACCCAATCATGGGCCATTTATTCAAACATTAACCAATCCTGGGTTAGGTTAGACACACCAATCAGGCAGTAGGATACAATATTCCCTTTGGTACAACATTCTCGAATACCAACAATTACAAAATGAGAATTGTGGTAAGTTCCTGTATATTATTATTATTGCTACAGCGCCACTTGGTTACATATGTTACACAATGATACAATACAAACGGATCAATACAAAAGAAACACAAACATTTACTTTCCAAAAAGAAAAGTGGAAGGGGGTCACAGTAATAATATGAGAGGCTGAAATGCATGAAAAATGATTGAAAATAATAAGACTGAAATGTGTTCCCCTGCAGAGAGAGACTCCTTACTCCTATATATTGGGGGTAATTGGAGTTGTTTTTATGAGTAATAAGGGGGTCACTTTTACATCCCTAGTGCCTTACGCTTCCATCCAGGTACAAAGCAAACGACCCCTGGTGTTTCAGACATTTTCATGGCAAATACGCAATTACAAAGAGGTGATAGATTTCATGTTACAATTCACATTTTCTGTAACGGTGAGATTGTTTGTTGTTCATTTAGACACGTCACGTAGAGGGTGCACCTTCCTACTGGTCCCAGTGAAATCCCAGTAGGCCCGAGGCATTAGGTGTGGGGTCATTATGTATTTAGGAGGGGTTTGATGTCATGGGTGGGGTTATTGAGTTTTCCTCAACCTTTGAACCAGACAGCTCCCTGAAATCCAGATAAGGGGCACCCTTACGGGGACCTCAGCAACACAAAATACAGGTTGGGGACTTGTGTAACAGTATTCCTTTACAAACACTATGTAAGTTCCTGCAGGAACCTGAAGAGCTGTGACTTGTAGCAGACTACCTGCAGCAGAACAACCAACGCACCCCTGTGAGCACTTAATGAAGGCAGGCTGACTATATAATAAACCTTTGTTATTACCAGCACTGCCATTTCTTTGGGATTTAGATCCAGGCAGTAAAATCTACAATGGACCCCACTCAACAGATCACATATGGCAGGAGCAATACCTTAGCTAATGATTTTCACCCAACTAGACTCAAGCCAGAATGCAGCATGGAGGGGCTCAGTAAAGGAGGTAGAGAAGGTGAACAGATGCCTTATAGGGTCTTTCAGTTCATAGAAGGACAGAAGTCCAGCCTTGTAGTCCAGTGAGATCCTGATTCCCCCGCAGGATGTAATGTCAGGCAAGTCATATTCTCTGTTGTTATGTAAGAGTACATAACGAGGCCCTCGAAAAAGACCCATCAAGAAATTCCTATCCACCTTGTACAAACCCCAGGACTTATCATTAAACCCAATGAGGGACCTAACTCCTCCATTCTCCATGCTTGGATAGGCTACCCCTACACACCATTTACCCAAATAACTGCCCTCCACGTCCCAGTAGTGGCGCCCCGACATGAAGCCCTTGGTGCTCAGGACCCGATTCTTCTCAAATCTCTGGGGGTTTTCAGGATGATCTTGGTCACCTTTCCAGTCTGTGGCAGATTTCCGGTTGTCTGATAAAGCCACATTAGGGCCGGCAGTGTTTATGTCCATTTCCAGGTCTGTCACCTTTTGCCCATAATCCCACCGTTGTTTTGCCCCCCTCACAATATCATTCAATCCTGTGTTCAATTTCTCTTTTAGAAAATATTTGTCTAAATCTGGCACTGCAGGTGTGAACCAAGCACCACTCTCATCCCTCTCAACATCCTCTGCCTCTTCCGACTCCCTCCCCTGTAGGACAGACAACGGATTGTCCATGTTGCACAGCTCTTCAAAGTGATGGATCTTCTGGGACAGCTGCTCCTTCTTTATTTCCAGTTCCTGGATAAGATTGGAGAATGGAAGGGAATATTGCTCTTCTTGTCTGGAGATCTCCTCCAGGATTTGCTCCTCTAGGGCTTCTAGCCATTGCTGGATGCACCTAAACAGGTCAGTGACTTGCTCACGCTCTCCAGCCACTTTCTTCTGGACCAGGTCTCTGCAGTTCTTCAGTTCCAAGAGTCTTGTCTCAGTGTCCTCTTTCATAGGGATCAGATATTCCAGAAAATGTTTAAGTTTCTCTTTCTCCTTCTCAGAGGCCTCGCTCAGTGACTCCACCCTGTGGCCCTGGTGCACCCCAACCAGGCAGCAGGAGGCACAGATACAGGCACCTTCCTCACAGCAGTGGTACTCCAGCAGCTTGTTGTGTACAGAGCATTTGTGTTTTGCTGGGTAGACAGGGGGTTCCGTTAATACGTGTTCCTCTGCACTGCTGTGCAGCTGCACGTGATTGTCACATAGAGAAGCCTTGCACAGCACACAGTACTTGGCAGCGGGCACAGAGGAATCACAGTAGGTGCAGTAGATGCCAGTCTTTTCTTGCTTTGGCTGCTCAGAAAGAAAATGTTCTGCAATGTTCCGCAGACGCAAGTTCTTTATTAGTTCCGGACGTCTCTTGAATCTCTCTCTACATTCGGGGCAGGAGGGCTTTTCCTCCACACCTTCCTGCCAGTCCCAGGTTTTGTTAATGCAGCCCTGGCAGAAGTTGTGGCCACACGTCAGAGTTACGGGCTCGGTGTAAATGCTCAGGCAGATGGTGCACGTCACCTCGACTCTAACACTAGCAGTCGCCATCGTGGCAAACGGGAACCAGGAGCGAAACGGAAAGTTTTCTGCCTCAGAGAGAAATGAAACTTGTTTTACTGGATCCCTCTGGTAAAAAGACAGGAGGCATGCCAAGGGGTGTGGGGAGAAAGCGAACACTTGGCAAGCATTTCATTAACCTTTTATTGCCTTTCCATGTGCAACATGGAAAATATTGGGCGAGGTTATAAGAAACTGAATACATAGGAACCCCCTTGACTTCTAGCAACAAAGTGTTTCATGAGGTCTGAAGTCTGTATTGGAAATCTGTCGGGACTCTTAGGACACATAGGGATTTCTGGGCTCATTTTTAAGTAGGTGGAGCCCAGAATCATCTGCAGAACCTGGGAAATCCTACATATGGAATTCATATTTGAGTCAAGGGGAAGGGGGGTTCAAGAGTTTTGGCTCTTTGTATTTGGGCTCATTAAAAATATACTAACCCTCCAAAACTTCTTGTGGAACCCAAGGGTCCATTCTTAAGATGGCATTCTGCCTTTTTCACTAGGATTCAGATTAAGGTGACGTAACAATTAGGATCTTTCCAGGAAATATGGTTCATTTCAATACACACGAGTACAGCTGAATCATTAGATATACAGATATAAACAACAGAATTCTACCTGTATCTGACAATTCAGCACAGTGGTTGACGTTCAGGTCCCTTCAAAGGCACGTGATCAAAATTTTCCAGCTCGCCTGACCATACACGCACGGAAAATTTGTTTTGTACGATATTATCTGTGCGTCTATGGCCACCTTTACTAAAGCCAAGTTTGCAGCTGAACTGGATCCAAATCCTGAAAATCAAGTGACTTCTCACCACACAAACAAGGAAGTAAAAAAAAAAAGCATTTAACAGCGAGTTTAGCTTTGGGTGTGTTTTGTTTTTTTTAAAAAAAAAAAAAAAAAAAAAAAGTCCTGACCCTAATATGCACATTAGATTTGGATGTGGAATCGGTCAGACTGGGCTGGAGGGACAGCGGGTAAATACCTGGTGGGCCCCACTGACAGAGCTGCTCAGTACCGGAACCCCAACAGCCGCACCTTCACCTGCTCCGTAGCTCAGTTACTGCCACAGAAAGTTAAAAAAATAGGTGAGGGCAGTGGGAGGTTGTGGCTGCATGAGCCCAGGTCTGGGAGTCAAAATAGGCCCTGCATTCCAAGTACACAGAGGCCCAAATAGCCCCCTACCAGGCCACTATAGGGTAACTTTCTATGGAACCGTACAGCAGCCCCTCTGGCATTTTGCAGAACCCACAGATTGCCAGTCCGGGCCTGAGCCCTGGATAGAGCTGGGCCAAGCTGGCCCACAGGGCGTGCGCATGTGTCGTTAGGCCACGGGGTAGAGTATTGCAGCGGGTTGGGTACCCGTGGGTTACCCGCAAGAAAAGTGGGTACCCTGCGGAATGAGGGTAGGATTTTCAGGTGTGGGTATAGATGCGGGTAGGGTTGCCTAGCCGGTAAAACACCTGCCAGGGCCGGGATTACAAATTTACTGGCAATGTAGCTGCTGATAATTTGTAATACCATTTACAAATGCCGCCTGCCGGTGAAAACATTTTCTTTGGCTTCTGGTGATGTGGCCCCTTTTGCGGCAGTACCCGTGGCTCTGTCCCTTTTTGTGCCACGCCCCACCTCTTTTTGCATCACGGTCCGCCCCTTTAGTTGCCGCCCCCAAAACTGGCCAGTCATTTTTTTTGAAAAGGTGGCAACCCTAAATGTGGGTCGCATCTAAACAACTTGTTTTTGTCCCCGTCCACTTTTAATGATGTCACTTCTGGTTTGTAGCAACAGCACTTCCTGTTTGATGGTGGTCTGCGGGTTGCGGATAAGGCAGTTGGGGGTCCGGTAGCGGATTAAAGTGGGTAAATATGCGGGATGCAGTTTGGGTCTTAGAAATTGGTTCCACACAGGACTTTATCATAGGGGTGGGCAGGAGCTTGCACCAACTAGTGGAGGAACGAGGGTCTGGACTAGGCCAACATAGCTGGCACTGGTGAGGGTGTAGAATCACTCTGGGTAGAGATTTTGACTGGGCAAAAGGTAACAAAGAGAATTATCATTGGTGTATGTTATAAACCACCTGGTATAAGTGTTGAGTATGAAGCCCAGCTACTCTTGCAGATACAAGCGGCTTCACAGCTGGGTCAAGTTGTTACTATGGGTGACTTCAATTATCCAGACATTGACTGGGGTAATGGGGTTGCTAAGACACAAAAAGCTAGTAGGTTTGTAAATATGCTGAATGACAACTTTTTATTCCAGCTCGTTCAAGAACCTACTAGGAATAACTCTCTTTTGTACCTGTAATAACTAATAATACTGAACTCATCTCTAACATTTGTGTGGGTGAGGGGCATTTAGAGAATAGTGATCATAACATGGTCTCCTTTGAGATTCTGTTGCAGAAGCAATTCTATAAGGGAGTAACTAAAACACTAAATTTCAGATGTGCAAACTTTGACAGTATAAGGGCATCTCTGCAACATATTAAGTGGGAAATGCTTTTCACAGGGTTAAACACAGAACAAAAATGGGAAGTCTTTAAAATGCTGCTTAATAAATCTACTTGTCAGTATATTCCACTTGTAAGCAAGGAACGTCGTTGCAAAGCAAAACCTTTTTAGTTCAATAGAAGTGTTGGTGTTGAGGTGGGTAAGAAAAGACCTGCTTTTAAGGCTTTCAAGTTAGCTGGTACAGCCGAATCATTTATAAGGTACAAGGAGGCCAATAAATCATGCAAAGAAGCTATAAGGCAAGCTAAAATTGCTATAGAAAAGGATATTGCAGCTAGCAGTAAAAAAAATCCAAAATTATTTTTTGAATATGTTAATAGTAAAAAAATGAAGCAGGAAGGGGTGGGACCCTTACTATCAGAGGGGGGTCAGCTGGTTGATGAAAACAAAATAAAAGCGCAGATTCTGAACTCATATTTTTCATCTGTCTACACCAATGAGGAACCAGTAAGTGAAGGTTTCCTTCTTAACAGTCCCAATTCTAGTAATACAACTAATGATGCATGGTTCACACATGAAGAAATTCAAAAGAGACTTGAACATGTTAAGATTAACAAAGGTCCAGGGCCAGATGGTATTCATCCCAGGGTAATTAGCGATCTTAGCTGTGTGATTGCCAAACCTCTTTACTTAATTTTTCAGGATTCATTGAGATCTGGCTTAGTGCCGAGAGACTGGCGAATTGCTAATGTGGTGCCTCTATTCAAAAAAGGATCCCGTTCTCAGCCTCAAAACTATAGGCCAGTTAGTCTGACGTCAGTGGTAGGAAAGCTTTTCGAAGGGTTAATAAAGGATAAGATACTGGACTTCATAGCAAATCATAATACTATGAGTGTTTGCCAGCATGGTTTTATGTGTAATAGATCTTGCCAGACTAACTTAATTTCTTTTTATGAGAAGGTAAGTAGAGACCTGGATTCTGGGATGGCAGTGGATGTGATTTACTTAGACTTTGCTAAAGCATTTGATACAGTGCCACACAGAAGGTTACTGGTTAAATGAAGGAATGTTGGCCTGGAACATAGTATTTGTACCTGGATAGAGAACTGGGTAAAAGATAGACTACAAAGAGTGGTGGTAAATGGAACATTTTCTAATTGGACCAGTGTTGTTAGTGGAGTACCGCAGGGCTCTGTACTAGGTCCCTTGCTTTTCAACTTGTTTATTAATGACCTGGAGGTGGCCATTGAAAGTACTGTTTTTATTTGTGCAGATCAGACTAAATTGTGCAGAACTATAGGTTCCATGCAGGATGCTGCCACTTTGCTCAGTGATTTGTCTAAACTGGAAAACTGGGCAGCAAACTGGAAAATGAGGTTCAATGTTGATAAATGCAGGTTATGCACTTTGGCAAAAATAATATAAATGCAAGTTATACACTAAATGGCAGTGTGTTGGGAGTTTCCTTAAATGAGAAGGATCTTGGGGTCTTTGTAGATAACAAATTGTCTAATTCTGGGCAGTGTCATTCTGTGGCTACTAAAGCAAATAAAGTTCTTGTATAAAAAAGGGCATTAACTCAAGGGATGAAACATAATTGTGTCTCTTTATAGGTCCCTGGTGAGGCCTCATCTGGAGTATGGGGGTAGTTTTGGACTCCAGTCCTTAAGAGGGATATAAATGAGCTGGAGAGAGTGCAGAGACTAAGGTTGGGGTTGTTTTCTCTGGGGGAAAAAAGGCGCTTGTGAGGGGACATGATTAGACCTTACAAGTACATTAGAGGACATTATAGACAAATAGCAGGGGACCTTTTTACCCATAAAGAGAATCACGTACCAGAGGCCTCCCCTTCAGACTAGAGGAAAAGAAGTTTCATTTAAAGGAACAGAGTAGGGGGTTCATCACAGTGAGGACAGTGAGGTTGGGGAATGCACTGCCGGGTGATGATTCAGTTAATGACTATAAGAGGGACTTGGATGATTTCTTGGACAGACATAATACAAAGGCTATTGTGATACTAAACTCTATAGTTAGTATAGATATGGGGATATATCATTTATGTGACAGTAGGGAGGGGTGTGTGTATGGGGCTGGGTTTTCATTTGGAGGGGTTGGACTTGATGGACTTTGTCTTTTTCAACCCAATTTAACTATGTAACTATGTAACATACATACCCGGTACATCTGGACTGGGAGTTAAAAGACCAGTAAAATAAAAAAAAAAATTAGTTAGTATACATAGAAAAAAAACCCCTCCGCTTCTGCTCCTTTTTAGAAAAGGCGACACAGAGACGATCCATCGTGCATCGCTCGATTTCTCCTCCCTGGCTATCTCTAGGGTTGCCACCTTTTATAAAAAGATTTTACCGGCTGCTGGGGGCGGGACATGATGTCAAAGGGGGCGGGACCACACGACGGAGACCCGCGGATATTAGAAGATGAAAAAAAAAAGGTAACTTGCAGGGGATTGGGGGCAGGCAGAGGGCTCCTTTTGATCGTATTACAAATTTAACCGCAGCTACATTGCCCGTAAATTTGTAATACTGGCCCCGGCCTTGGCAGGTATTTTACCTCCTATAAGGAAGGAAGGGGGGAGAATTGGAGTGCCGCACGATGATCGCTTCCTAAAGAGAAGTGGAGTTTTGGTAAGTTATTTCTTAATAAAGACTTTGTGATTGTAAAGTTGCATTTGTCTTGGTTGGTTTTTCCCCCAGATGTTCCTGGTCCTTTAATAGAGGCTCTGGCATTTCAAGAACACAGAGGCCCAATCAGTCCTCCAGTCACAGTGAGTGTCTATGGTAACTTACAGCCTCTGGCATTTGCCTCAACTTCCGCCTCTGACACGTGACTCTTGTGCCGACCCTGGAGCCCAAGCCTCGTGCTGAATACGGGATTTAGCTCAACCCCAATATAGCACATTTGGTGATCCCTAAAACAAACCCCATGAAGTGAGTCAGTTCAGCTCAGTAAAAGGGGGACAGTGAGTAAGGGAACAGGAAGTCGGCACTAGGAACTCTGGAACGCATTCTGGAACGCACAACAGAGATCAAAGGACTAGTTGTGAGAAACTGATACACTAAGGAGCAAATTGCGTAACATCACAACTCCAGTACGTCTTGTGTGGTATCACTCGGGCACCGCCCCTTTATCTGACGTTCGGCCTCGCTGGAGAGCCGCTTCCGGAGAGGAAAGGAAGTCGTGGCGCGGTGGTTTCTGGGAGTTGTAGTTTATCCCGTAAGAACGTGGTGTGAGATGGCGGGGATGGAGCTGCTGTCGGATCAGGGATACCGGGTGGATGGCAGGAAGGCCGGGGAGCTGCGCAAGATACGGGCGAGGATGGGAGTGTTCGCTCAGGCCGACGGCTCGGCTTATATAGAGCAGGGGAACACCAAGGCCCTGGCTGTTGTCTATGGGCCCCATGAGGTGAGAGCTGGCCCAGTGAGGCTGGAGGGACCCCTGTGTGTGTGACTGGAGGGACCCCTGTGTGTGTGACTGGAGGGACCCCTGTGTGTGACTGGAGGGACCCCTGTGTGTGACTGGAGATCAGCCTCTAATTGTCGCACAAATTCACACCTCCCTATAGTCTGCTAATAAAAAGAGCGATAAAAAAGTTCATTTATTTTGAACACGCCCCATTCTGTTGCCACACCCCCAAATTACCATCTTCATTTTACAAAATGTGTCAGGTTATGAAAGTTTGAACATATTTCAGTTTTTTTCAGTTATTACAGTTTTGCTAATGAAGGTGAATTGCCCTTTAAGCTGTGAGTGTAACTTCTCCCAAGGGACCTGTTATCTTATATTGTTACAATTACTGATTTGCATATCTCAAAATTGTTACAGAAGTATCTGATCTGCAGCTGTGGCTGTTCTGGGCTCTCTGCCAAAAGCCAATTAAGTTAGAAACTGTTTATTTTTCTGGCTGTTCAGTGCAGAGAAAATCTGGACTTTCCAGTACAAACGAGGGACTGGGGGTTGAGCTGTCAAAAGCGGGACTGTCCCTCTAAAAACGGGAGAGTTGGGAGGAATGCGAGAGGCAGTTCAACAGTAACCCAAAAATAGCCCAATATGTGCAGGGAAAAAGTCTAAAAACAGAAACGGGAAAATACGCCTTTCTCAAATTTTCACTGATTTACAAATATTTCCATAAAGTAAAATGAGACGGATTTGCCGTAACTACAGAGGGGCCCCAGGAGATCAACCTCTAGACATTTTGGTGTCCAGCTGATTATTGCCTCACATTCTCTAAAATTCAGCAAACTTACTGGAAAATGTGAGACGGGAGACTGGGGTTCTCCAAAATCTTCTGACTCCGGAGTTCTACAAGTCAGTCCCAGTGCATGCTGGGTATTGTAGTCTTACATTCAACTTACATTAAAGGAGTTGTTCCCCTTTAAATTAACTTAGTATGATGTAGAGAGGGATATTCTGAGACCATTTGCAATTGGTTTTAATTTTTTATTATTTCTGGTTTTTGAGTTATTTAGCTTTTTATTCAGCAGCTCTCCAGTTTGCAATTTCAGTAATCCAGTTGCTAAGGTCCAAATTCCCCTAGCAACCATGCATTGATTACCCAACATGCACTGGGAGACATAGGCTTGACACATTAGGGCAAAAAAACTTCAAAGTAGAAACCAGCCAAAGGCCCAAAAAAGTAGCCCAGATCCGTACCTTGGCTAGTTTGTACTTTCCAAACCCACCTGAGCTTTAATTAGTTGCCCAATTTGTCTGGGAAACCTCCAAGCTGGCAGCCCTAGTGGAGTTCTCTCACTGCCTGTGAGCGGGAGGGACACATTCTACTGCTGCTTACATGGGGGGTCAATATCTAATGTTCCCACAGATCCGCGGCTCCCGCAGTAAAATGCTCCACGACCGCTGTGTGATCAACTGTCAGTACAGTATGGCGACATTCAGCACCGGCGAGAGGAAGCGGCGACCCCATGGAGACCGCAAGTCCAGCGAGATGACCCTGCACCTCAAACAGACATTCGAAGCCGCCATCCTCACTCAACTCTACCCGCGCTCTCAGATAGACATCTACGTGCAGGTCAGAGGCGTGGCTTTATTAAAGGGGTTGTTTACCTTTAAATTAACTGTTAGTATGATGTACAGAGGCATATTCTGAGACAATTTGTAATTGGTTTTCATTTTTTATTATTTACAGTTTTCGAGTTATTTATTCAGCAGCTCTCCAGTTTGTAATTTCAGCCGCCTGGTTGCTAGGGTCCGAATTTCCATAGCAACCATGCACTGATTTGAATAAGAGACTGGAATATGAATAGGAGAGGCCTGAATAGAAAGAGGAGTAAAATAAAAAGTAACAATAACAATACATTTGTAGGGCTTTATTTAAGGGATTCATTTGGGGGGTTTATTTAGGGACTGTATTTAGGGGCTTTATTTAGGGGGTGCATTTAGGGGATGTTTTATGGGCTGTATTTAGAGGATGCATTTATAGGCTTTATTTAGGGACTGTTTTTAGGGTTTTATTTATGGGATTCATATAGGAGTTTTATTTAGGGACTGTATTTAGATTCTTTATTTAGGGACTGTATTTAGGGGATTTTTTAGGGCTTTATATTGGGGATGCATTTAGTGTTTTATACATGGGTCAGCGTAGGAAAACCGGCCTTCCTATATTTCTGCCGTTTTTTCCTATTAATAACATTAACAGGCCGGTAAAATACTGGCCATGTGGCAACCCTACGTCAGTGACCCCCATTTGAAAGCTGGAAAAAGTCAGAAGAAGAAGACAAATAATTTTAAAAAATACTATAGAAAATAAATAATGAAGACCAAATGAAAAGCTGCTTAGAATGGGCAACATACTGAAAGTTAACTTAGAGGTGAACCTTCCCTTTAACTGTTTTTCCTTTATAAAGTGACCCTAAACTCTTCCAAATCCTTTAGTGGCCCCAAACTGTAGCCCTCCCAACATTGGCCTTGGGGGTGTAGTTACTGGGTGGAGGATCTGGGTGCAGTTCTTGGGTGGGTGTATGTATGGGAAATGCAGGTGTTACTATACAGCAGTTACTAGTTGGGTATGTGGGTGCTACCAGGGATAGTCACTTAGTGTATGGGGGTATCTCAGTGGTGCCATGTTGCAGTTACTATATGGGGATATATCGGTGCTGCCATACTATACAGCTGTAATATATATGATCACATGACTCCTTTCCCAGATCCTGCAGGCAGATGGGGGTAATTACTGCACGTGTGTGAATGCTGCGACCCTGGCAGTGATTGACGCTGGCATTCCCATGCGCGACTATGTTTGCGCCTGCTCGGCGGGATTCATTGAGGACACGCCTCTTGCGGATCTCAGTTATGTGGAAGAAGCCACTGGAGGGCCACAACTCGCCCTGGCCCTCCTGCCAAAGTCAGATCAGATTGCCTTGCTGGAGATGAACTCGCGGCTGCACGAGGATCACCTGGAGAGAGTGATGGAGGCTGTGAGTAAGGCTTGCAAGGATGTATATACTGTACTGGATCAGGTAGTGAGGGAACACGCACAGGAGGTCACCACTCTGCTGGGAGACACAACTACAGCTTGATCACTCTCTCACTTCTCTCAGACTGAAATAAACATGGAGGTGCCCAGATTGTATCCAGAATTGATGTTTTGGATACTAAAATGGAAAGTGATTAAAATATTTTTATATCTTGTAATGATAAATCCCGTGTGTATCAGAGTTGGGGGGGGGATCCAGAACTGATCTATGTTCTGTAGAACAGGGTGGGAGATGCAGTTGGTGAATGTTGGGGGTCGTGTTGCTTAGTGAGTGCAGAATAATACACCTGTTACTCTCACTGCTGATACAAATGCCATTTACTCTCTATAGTGCAGATCACACTCACTAAAGCAGCTGGGCACACTCATTGAATAAATGATTCTTAAAGGAGAAGGAAAGGCTAAAAGTAAGTCAGCTTTATCAGAAAGCTCTATATAAATACACCAGTAACCCCTCAAAGTAATGCTGCTCCTTAGCATTTCTTTCCTTCTATTGTGTAA
Organism: Xenopus laevis; assembly: GCF_017654675.1. Classification (NCBI taxonomy): domain Eukaryota; kingdom Metazoa; phylum Chordata; class Amphibia; order Anura; family Pipidae; genus Xenopus; species Xenopus laevis. Next base: position 135,543,115 of record NC_054382.1, on the reverse strand, counting down.
ACGTGGTATGAAAAACCCCTGTCTATGTAATTGCATACACTTGTATTTATACTGAATTACTTATAGGACAGAGAGCGAGGGTGGGAGGTAATGGGAGAGGGAGGGTGGAAGATGGAAGGTAATGGGAGCTGGAGAAGAGTGATCTGTATTCAAGCAGTGACCATAGAACCAGGGAAGCAACACACGGACCAAGGAAACCAGGGCGGGACCGAGGGCAGTGAAGAACTGAGCAGGGGAGGGGACTTCAAAGTGACATCATAGGTAACATCTCCTACACCTACCCGCCCAATACTCACTTGCTGGATCTGAATCTGAAGGTGCCGACAGCCCTTGAGAGAAATACTGAGCCTTGGAATTGGAGCAGTTTTGGGGAGGTTTTTTTTATCACTATTTGACCAAAAGGTACAAAAAAAAACCATGATTTCTTCTTTATGTCAATGTATCCTATATGTCCCCTTTAAAGAATATTGTTGTTAGAGAGAGAATTGCTGCTGCCGGATGTGATGGGAATATTCCAAGTGTAAAGTCCAGATGAAAATGATGTGTGAATATCGGATCAGCTGGACGTCACACTAGTGAATCAGCTACACGCTGGCCTTTAGTCTTACAGCAGAAAACTACTTCAATATTCAATTGTTAGGACTATTCTCTGTTATATAGGACATTGCATATATATTGATATGTACTGTTAATATGAATATGAACAGCTCCCCCTGCTGGTCAGTTTCCCACCAGTCTGACCAGCAAGTAGTCAAGGAAGTTGTCAGGAGAAAGAAAGAGGCTGATGTTCTTCTGCTTAGGAATAAAATTAGAAACCTTTCTCACATCTTTCCTAAGCAGAAGAACATCAGCCTCTTTCTTTCTCCTGACAACTTCCTTGACTACTTGCTGGTCAGACTGGTGGGAAACTGACCAGCAGGGGGAGCTGTTGGAACACAATTCATTCATATTAACAGTACATGTATCCCTTAATATCTTGGAATTAAAACAAAATAGATTATGAATGTAAATAACAAAAGTGCTTAGAATAGCCCCCCTCATCCATTTTACATTCACTTACATTCACCTTTAACAGTATGGAGAAGTGCAGAACTGATAACTGCCCCAAGCAGGCGCTTTTCTACTTGCAGTGGAGGATCAGGGAAGACATGAAAGACATTTGCCCATAGGTGTCCGATATCTTCCAGTTATTACAGGTAACTCTCAGCCAGACACTATGGAGCAGAGTGAGGAGCCTTTAAAGGAGAACTAAACCCCCATTGTGATACGTCCCCATTGGCCCCGCTTCCTGCACAGTCTTACCCCTGAATTCTGTCCCCTCTAGAAAAAGAGACCAAACATGCAGAGTAAGCTCCGGCTCACGGGCGCCATCTTCTTCTCTAGGTAATCTTCGTGTCCTCTTTCTCCCTTTCGGCAATTTCCATCTCTTTCGGCACATGCGCAGTTGTCACGAACTGAAATATTGCGCCAATACGCTGCTCACTTCACAAAGTTTACAGAAGAGAAAAAGATGACCCCTGTCAGCTCCGCAGCGCTCCCTCTGCATTTGCGGTCTCTGTTTCTAGAGAGGAAAGAATTCAGGGGTAAGACTGTGCAGGGAGGGGGGCAATGGGGACTTATCATAATGGGGGGTTTAGTTCTCCTTTAATGCATGGATGCAAGTCATTGACTAATTGCCATGTGCCCAATGGGCATCCATCGCCTCGCCTGATTGGACTCCTACAGGACACACAGACTCAAACCTGATCCTGGGGCTCAGCAGGTAGAGGCCAAAAGCACTAATGAATATTGGGGTGAACTCACATGACTGGAAATATTGGTGAGACAAATTTATTGACTAGATGTCACGTTCCCATGTTCCGCCTTGTGTCAGGAATTGGGAGATGCCTTTGCATAGATGCACCGTCTGTCAGAACTAAAAACAGGGAGGTCTCCGATTTCTTCCGACAAAGCAGGAGTCGCTTGTTCAGAAAATCTTGGGTCTCACGGACGAATTCCAGGCTTAAAGGGGAAATAAACCCAAATATTTTACATTAATGAAGACAAATGGAATGAATTGCAATCATTTCAAAGTTATTTCTATATGTAATTGGCATGGAAAGCTCTTTCTGCTCTTTCTATATCCTTTTGTTTCTCTGCCTGATACTCCTATTCCCCCTGTGCTCCCTATCTGCTAGTCTGAATACCATCTCAGAGGCCTCTGCTCCCTTGTATTTGGGGATCAAACATGTTGCAGGAATTCTGATGCAACTGCAAGTAGTAGCTGGGGAGAACCGTAATAATACTCCTTGTCACTGTAAAATATTAAATACAATGGAAAGCAATGCTGTTCTGAACACGCAGGGTGCTTGTTAGGGTACCAGAGCCCTTATCCTGGGGGTCCTCCCATCAATTGTTGGCATTACTTTGATATGTGAGGAGAAAGCCTCTTTACTCTGACCATGTATTATTCTTCTGTAGGTTGGATGTTGTAGGATGGATCTTAAGGGGTATCTGCACAGGGTGGGCCTCAGTACCCAAAAGCCACCTTCCCTGGCTGCACTGCATGAGTTACACCATCATCACCTACTCTCTGTGCCTCAGTCTCAGTATTCATAATGGAGAGAAGATCGTCCTGGACCAAGCTCTTCTCAATGATAAAATTGTAGTGAGGAAGAGGAATGGGTCTTGCTATGAGAACAACAAGCTCTTTTCTTTGGGTGTTCCAAGAGTCGGGCTACCAACCTGTGGTTCTCTCAGCCAGGGCGTGTAACAGTATAACCAGAGTGTATGGGCCTCCCTATGACCACATGATCCTGACAGTGGAGCTTGAGGGTCGCCAGTGGCTCTGTGATGTAGGCTTTGGATAAGGTATTGCTTTCCCAATCCCCTGGAGGCAGGATGGGAGGAGGGGCATGATAGTGGGGTGTTCTGGCTGCAGAAGGAGGAGTGGTACTTGGAGAGGAAGGAAGATGGAGACTTGAGAAGCCTTTACAAGTTCAATCTGGAAGAGTAGGGGTTTGAGGACTTTAGAGAGATGTGTCACTATCACCAGACGTCCCCAAGCTCCATCTTTTTCTGCAGGTCCTTCTGCTCCATTTTGCTCCCCCAAGGTAGAGTGACCAACATGGAGCACAGGCTGATTGGCACCGAGTACACGTAAGGAGGAGGCACCGTGAGGAACACAAGTGACCTGATGGAGGGTGAGATCCCTCATGTGCTCAGAGACAAGTTTGGGGTTGTCATTGATGGAAAGTTTGTGCCTAAGGTTGAGCCTATTGTGCCACCAAAGTGTGACTGACACTGATCACAAAACTATTTCATTGTAGATTTCCTTCATTCACAGGCCTCCAAGTACCTGTAGGGCAATTATGGGGAGGGGGAAATGGGGCAACAAAACCCATAAGAATGGCTTCCTTCATTCCAATGAAATGACATGGACGTGCGGGTTTACTTGGAGCACCATACAGGCCACATAGTTACATGTTGGGTATCAAACTGTTTAGAAGCCCCCTGGCGTTTATATTTACAACGTTTCAGCCCTGGAGGGTAGAACACGTGGGACAGAAGGTGCTGTAAAGTGCAAGCTTTTAGGAGTAGGAGATGCCCCTAAAGAGAGAGGGCATGAAAATGAAATGAGACTTTCTGCTGGCACCTAAAAGGGTAAATGTTATTCCATAAAAATACAATGAAACCACACGGAGAGGCGTCGGTGCTTTATTGGCTCTATAAGAGCAGGGGCTGCTGTATTACACAACACACGTAGCAGCTCTTCTTATAGTCTGCTCCTGGGTCACGTGATGGGGCTGCACCATTCAGTCACTAGTAGGGGAGCCACCTCTTGCACAAAACAGCAGCCACAGCCAGGTGAGAACCCCAGTCATAAGGAGACCGGCCAGGTAGAACAACTCAGCCACATGTAACACCAGCAGCTTTACAGGCAGGTATCTCCCCACAAAGGTTGGTGGAGTCTCATGACTGGCCAGTGAAGCTGCAGGAGTTGGACTGTACCATGTGGTGGAAGGGTAGAAGCAACACAATCATTTCGTCCATAAGTGGCTGGTAGCGGTCCTGTCCCACTCACTGACTCATACTGGAGCTTGTCTTCATCTATGATGCCAGTTAACCCCTTTCTCTCAGCACTGAGTCTATTAGTGATATTAGTAGGTGCCACGGGCGAGACCATTGTACTGACTGGGCTCTTACACGTCCCCTCTCTGTGTGGAAATGAACTGACCTCTGCGCCTCATATTTCTACTCCCTATCAGGGCAGAGACAGACAGACAGAGAGAGAGAGAGAGAGCTAACGCTGCTGGTTAATATGTGTCTGACAATGGCGCAATCAGCCTGTGGGGGCGGGGCTAGACTTGTCAGCAAACTTTACACGAGTGCAAGGGTTACTAGGGCATTGGGTTATCCCAGCATTCCTTGCGCGCACTGATTTACTTACCAGCTCCCTAGTGGATGTGAGAGAGCCAGAGGCGGTGCTTAGATGCCTTGCGCGCTCCGAGTCCGGGGGTTGCTAGGGCAGGGGCGGAGCTTGGCAAGTAACGATGCCAGTGAGTAACATGGCGCTGCCGCTGCTGACAGACCTCTACCAGTTCACTATGGCTTACGGCTACTGGCGAGGCGGGAGACACCGGGAGCGGGCGGAGTTCGAGCTGTTTTTCCGGGAGGCTCCGTTCGGAGGCGAATTCGCCCTGTTCCTCGGGCTCGGGGAGTGTGTGAGATTCTTGCGCGACTTTCGCTTCTCTCCTGAGGGTGAGTGGGACCCGGGCTCCTCCCATGTACTGGCACTTTCCAGGGTCCTGAGGTAATGGCACTGCCCGCGCTCTAGGGAATTACCTGAAGTACTGGCACTGCCCGCGCTCTAGAATTACCTGAAGTACTGGCACTGTCTGTTCTCTGTGGGAATTACCTGAAGTACTGGCACTGTCTGTTCTCTGGGAATTACCTGAAGTACTGGCACTGTCTGTTCTCTGTGGGAATTACCTGAAGTACTGGCACTGTCTGTTCTCTGTGGGAATTACCTGAAGTACTGGCACTGTCTGTTTCTCTGGAATTACCTGAAGTACTGGCACTGTCTGTTCTCTGTGGGAATTACCTGAAGTACTGGCACTGTCTGTTCTCTGTGGGAATTACCTGAAGTACTGGCACTGTCTGTTCTCTGTGGGAATTACCTGAAGTACTGGCACTGTCTGTTCTCTGGGAATTACCTGAAGTACTGGCACTGTCTGTTCTCTGTGGGAATTACCTGAAGTACTGGCACTGTCTGTTCTCTGTGGGAATTACCTGAAGTACTGGCACTGTCTGTTCTCTGGGAATTACCTGAAGTACTGGCACTGTCTGTTCTCTGTGGGAATTACCTGAAGTACTGGCACTGTCTGTTCTGTGGGAATTACCTGAAGTACTGGCACTGTCTGTTCTCTGGGAATTACCTGAAGTACTGGCACTGTCTGTTCTCTGTGGGAATTACCTGAAGTACTGGCACTGTCTGTTCTCTGGGAATTACCTGAAGTACTGGCACTGTCTGTTCTCTGTGGGAATTACCTGAAGTACTGGCACTGTCTGTTCTCTGGGAATTACCTGAAGTACTGGCACTGTCTGTTCTCTGTGGGAATTACCTGAAGTACTGGCACTGTCTGTTCTCTGTGGGAATTACCTGAAGTACTGGCACTGTCTGTTCTCTGTGGGAATTACCTGAAGTACTGGCACTGTCTGTTCTCTGGGAATTACCTGAAGTACTGGCACTGTCTGTTCTCTGTGGGAATTACCTGAAGTACTGGCACTGTCTGTTCTCTGGGGGAATTACCTGAAGTACTGGCACTGTCTGTTCTCTCTGGGAATTACCTGAAGTACTGGCACTGTCTGTTCTCTGTGGGAATTACCTGAAGTACTGGCACTGTCTGTTCTCTGGGAATTACCTGAAGTACTGGCACTGTCTGTTCTCTGGGGGAATTACCTGAAGTACTGGCACTGTCTGTTCTCTGGGGGAATTACCTGAAGTACTGGCACTGTCTGTTCTCTGTGGGAATTACCTGAAGTACTGGCACTGTCTGTTCTCTGGGGGAATTACCTGAAGTACTGGCACTGTCTGTTCTCTCTGGGAATTACCTGAAGTACTGGCACTGTCTGTTCTCTGGGGGAATTACCTGAAGTACTGGCACTGTCTGTTCTCTGGGGGAATTACCTGAAGTACTGGCACTGTCTGTTCTCTGGGAATTACCTGAAGTACTGGCACTGTCTGTTCTCTGGGAATGACCTGAAGTACTGGCACTGTCTGTTCTCTGTGGGAATTACCTGAGGTACTGGCACTGTCTGTTCTCTGTGGGAATTACCTGAAGTACTGGCACTGCCTGTTCTCTGGGGGAATTACCTGAAGTACTGGTACTATCTGTTCTCTGTGGGAATTACCTGAAGTACTGGCACTGTCTGTTCTCTGGGAATTACCTGAAGTACTGGCACTGTCTGTTCTCTGGGGGAATTACCTGAAGTACTGGTACTATCTGTTCTCTGTGGGAATGACCTGAAGTACTGGCACTGTCTGGGCTCTGGGGAAATTACCTGAGGAACTGGCACTGCCTCATTCCCCAGTATCCCAGTCCCACTGGAGTCCTGTCTCTGCTGGTGAAGGAGCTGCCATGAACTAAATGATGGGCCTAGCTTTCAGACTCATTGGCACTTTTGTTTTCTCCCCAGATATAGCCTTCCTGAGGACCTGCATGCCCGGCAGCCCCGAGGAGGGTTTCTTTCAGTACCTCAGTACAGTGAATGCTGCAGAAGTCACAGTGTCGTCCTTCCCAGAGGGCTCGGTAGTGTTTGCCAGAGTAGGTACAGCTAGTGCCAGTGTTCTTTCTGATCGACAGGCCTAGCCCATGATGTGCTGCTCAACTGTTTGGTCTAAAACCAGGGTTCCATGGTTTATGGCCAACATACAGACTTCAGTGGAAGATTATGAGCCAGATCTCTTTCAAGTCCCCATCCCACTCATGAGGCTGCTGCTCATATCCCTCCCTCTCATGTCACAATTACCAGGGAACCCACCCCTTCCCAAAGGGGATTTTCATCTATTCATAGCCCCAGATGGCTCAGTGAGAGACCCAGTGAGTAGAAACACTCATATCTCTTATCAGTATTTAGCCCCTTGTGTAGCCTTGTTGTTTTTAATGCCAAATTTACTGAATTATAGCTTTCCTGGCTAAATGCAAAGCTTGAGGGATGCCAACCTAACTTACAGAATGTGGGGTGAACACACTTGCTTGTCTCTGGCACTTTCTCTTCTTTATTGGGTCCCTGACAGCATTGGTATTCCTTTAGGAACCATTGATGAAGGTGAGAGGTCCCCTGCTTGTGGTGCAGCTCTTGGAAACCACATTGCTCTGCTTGGTGAACTATGCCAGGTGAGTGATGGGCTTGGGAAGTGGAAAGAAGACTGCTACTATGGGGCCGACAGAGACTGGGCTTCCAGCCTTTATGTAGACACTGCTCAGTTTAGTGGAAGGAATGTTAAAAATGCCAGTCTAGAGAAGAAGCACAGCAGTCCAGTAAATGATGGTTGGGAAAGAGCAGCAAAGGGATTTTGTCTATGCCGTTTGTCAGTAGGATCTGGAGAAAACATTGGAAGGTCTGTGAGCATGGGCAATGGGATCTATACATTGACTGATGTCAGGGATTGGTAAATCCTGTATTGCTGCCGAGGATGAACCCAAGGGTTTGAGTTGGGTTTGTAACATCACTGGGTTTTCTTCTCAGTGACCCTGACCCTCCCAAACTCTAGATGGTGAGTTCATTTCCCACTAGGGCTGGCGGGGTAAGTTGTCACACAAAACTAAACAAGTTTTCTCTTTTAATTTCCCCTCGATGCTTTAGCCTTGTTGGTACTAATGCATCACGGTTCCGCCTGGCTGCTGGTCCTGACAAAAAGCTGGTGGAAATGGGACTGAGGAGGGCACAAGGACCTGACGGAGGCCTTTCCGCTTCCAAATACTGCTACATGGGTGGTGAGTAGCCAGGAGTCTGAGTGTTCTTTTTAGGTCAGGAAGCAAAAGCTGAGAAGCTCGCCCCAAAAATACATTAAAGGGAAAGTTAATATTATTAACACGTATTTATATAGGGCCAACATATTGCGCATTGCTGTAAAGTAAATGTTTTTATACAACTAACTCACATAAATTACATACATAGAACATATGGAGTTACATACATCACAATCAATCCTGGTACAAAAAGTGAGGAAGGCCCTGTGCAAAAGAGCTTACAATCTAAAGGGAAGGGAATAAGATACGTGTGGGAGTGGGCAAGATCAGTATTAAGTGGGTGAGAGATGTGACCCTGTATGTTGTATTGCATTTGGTAGTTGAGCAGAGTGAGGGGAGGCTTCTCTAAATAAGTGCGTTTTAAGAGATCTTTTGAAAGCAGAAAGGTTGGGAGAAAGTCGGACAGACCGTGGGAGAGAGTTCCAGAGGAGGGGAGCAGCCCTTGCAAAGTCTTGAATGCGAGCATGTGAGGAGGTAATGAGAGAAGAGTTGAGTAGCAGATCAGTAGAGGAGCGTAGTAAGCGGTTGGGTGAGTATATAGAGATGAGTTCAGAGATGTAGGGTGGGGCAGAGTTATGAAGTGCTTTGAATGTCAGGGTCATTAATTTGAATTTTATTATGAAAGGTAGTGGAAGCCAGTGCAGGGATTGGCAGAGTGACGTGGCAGAGAGACTGTCAGAGGAGCAACGGTTGCTGAGGTGTATAAGCCTAGGAGCAGTGTTTAATATGGACTAGAGAGGTCTCTGATGGGGTAGGCCAATTAAAAGAGAGTTATATTAGTCTAGACGTGATATGACGAGAGAGTGAATAAGAATTTTGGAGGCATCTTGGCTGATAAATGATCGTATTTTGGATATTTTCCTTAGGTGAAAGTGACATGATTTAATACGTGACTGGATACGAGGAGTGAATGACAGGGCAGAATCCAGGATAACCCCAAGGCACCTGCCCTGGAGAGATGGGATGATAGTGGAATTGTTAGCTACAATAGATACTTCTGGGATGTTACGGGGGTTAGTTGGAGGAAAGAGAACCATTTCTGTTTTAGAGAGGTTTAATTTAAGATAGCGTTGTGACATCCAAGTAGATATAGTGGACAGGCAGGAGGAAACCCGAGTTAGGAGTTCTGGGTTGAGATCAGGAGAGATAGATCTGAGTATCCCCAGCATATTGGTAGTATTGGAAACCATATGAGTTGATTAGTTTGCCAAGGGAGGAAGTATAGAGGGAGAATAATAATAAGTGTTCTTGGATAATGACTCTTCAATTACACAACACTGTGGTCCTAGTGTATATACAGATTCATTTACTAGTCAGAATAGTCAGCATTTACCTGGAGGTAGATAAACAGGTGCAGGAGTTTTTCCAGCATGGATGGAGGTATATGAGCAGGATGAGCCTGGTACCTGCACTAGGGCAAGTCTCGGTTCTGTCTTGCACAAGTACTGCAGTCATTATGCACTACTGTCCCTTCAAGCCAACATCCACAGCAGCAATATGGCACAAACAGTGGTCACTAAAGCCTGAAATGCCCATAGACCCTCAATTTAATTGGCAGACCTCAAAAGCATTGGCATCATTACTAAAGGGTACAGTATCCAATTGTCCTGCTGAAGGGTACTCTAGTAATGTGCAGAAGAGACTTGTAGTTCCACAGTGAGGCTCAGAACTGGAGCTTGTTGATGCCTGAAACTGATTCTCTCATACAGGGTTTGACTCTACCAGCAACGTCCTGGCTGGCAAGCTCTACAGCATTCCAGTGGCTGGCACGGTAGCCCACTCCTATGTGGCATCCTTTTCCTCTCTGGAAGACGTGAGGCACAGGGTGAGTGCTGTGTCATTCCAGCACTAATTATCCAGACCCCCCCCGCACCTCATAATAGAGGGGGAAGATGGACCAAGGGGAAAAGTGTCAGGATGGTGGAGAAAGTCATTGTAAGGAAAAGGCCTGAGGAAGCTTCAGTGTGCTAATCAGGTGCCTTTCGGTACAGACAATGCATAGATGTTAGATAGAGGGACACAGGGATCTTGGGTAATAAAATTAACTGACTATGCTAAGGGAGAAAAAAGGAGAGTTTAGCCTTTAGTAACCTAAAGTGTTCTGGAACCAACCCATTCTAGGTGTCTTGGTCTCTTGGTGGCTTTTTAGTTACATTGGTGAATACACTGTCAAAGAGATGCCTAGCTAATGGGCTTCCAGCTATGATATAACCTACAACCAGGGCAGGGATACAAGTTGAGTCCACTCCGTCTCTTTTTCTCCGGCAGTTTCTGAGACCTCTGAATGGAGATGACAATAGGGAGGACTTTGTGGAACTTTCAAAGAGATGTGTGGTGGAGGTATGCGAGCTTCTGCGGGTTCCCAAAGAACAGACCAACAAAGGGGAGCTGGCGGCATTTATTTCCTATGCCATGGCATTCCCACAGAACTTCCTGGTGGTGTTGGACACCTACAGTGTTATGAGGTACATCAATGGGACCTTTGTTAGAGTACACGTTGCACATGACATTGTTGAGACTTTTGATGAAGTCAGAGTTGCACATAACATCAGCATGACCTATAGTGAGGTAAGTGATACTCGTTACATCAACGTGACCTATAGTGAGGTAAATGTTCCTCAATACATCAGCATGACCTTAGTGAGGTCAGTGTTCCTCGTTACATCAGCATGAACTATAGTGAGGTCAGTGTTCCTCGCTAAATCAGCGTGAGGTAAGTGTTCCTCGTTACGTCAGAGTGACCTATAGTGATGTAAGTGTTCCTCGTTACATCAGTGTGATCTATAGTGAGGTAAGTGTTCCTCATTACATCAGCGTGCCCTATAGTGAGGTAAATGTTCCTCATTACATCAGCATGATCTATATTGATCTACAATCTGGTTTTAAGCCACAACACTCCACGGAAACTGCCCTGACTCGACTAACTAATGACCTTTTAACCGCTAAAGCCAACAATCATTTCTCACTACTAATACTGCTTGACCTCTCAGCCGCATTTGACACTGTAGATCACCCTCTCCTCCTCCAGTCCCTCCAGTCGCTTGGCCTTCGTGACACAGCCCTGTCCTGGTTCTCTTCTTACATCACCAATCGTTCCTTCAGTGTCTCCTACAATGGAGTATCATCTTCTCCCCTACCTCTTTCTGTTGGAGTTCCTCAAGGCTCTGTCCTGGGACCATTACTATTCTCCCTCTATACTTCCTCCCTTGGCAAATTAATAAATTCGTATGGTTTCCACTACCACCTCTATGCTGACGATACTCAAATCTATCTCTCATCTCCTGATCTCAACCCAGAACTCCTAACTCGCGTCTCCTCCTGCCTGTCCGCTATCTCTACCTGGATGTCGCAACGCTACCTTAAATTAAACCTCTCTAAAACTGAAATGGTTCTCTTTCCTCCAAGAAACACCAGTAGCATCCCCGAAGTATCCATCATAGTTAACAATTCCACTATCACCCCCTCTCCCCAGGCCCGGTGCCTTGGGGTTATCCTAGATTCTGCCCTGTCATTCACTCCTCGTATCCAGTCACTTATTAAATCATGTCACTTCCACCTAAGGAACATATCCAAAATACGATCATTTATCACCCAAGACGCTGCCAAAATTCTTATTCACTCTCTCATCATATCGCGTCTAGACTACTGTAACTCTCTTTTAATTGGCCTCCCCCTCCAGAGACTGTCACCTCTCCAGTCCATAATGAACACTGCTGCGAGGCTCATACACCTCAGCAACCGCTCATCCTCTGCCTCGCCATTCTGTCAATCCCTGCACTGGCTTCCGTTACCTTTCAGAATCAAATTCAAATTAATGACACTGACTTTCAAAGCACTTCACAACTCTGCTCCACCCTACATCTCTGAACTCATCTCTATATACTCACCCACTCGCTTACTTCGCTCCTCTACTGACCTGCTACTCAACTCTTCTCTCATTACCTCCTCACATGCTCGCATTCAAGACTTTGGAAGGGCTGCACCCCTCCTCTGGAACGCTCTCCCACGATCTGTCCGACTTTCTCCCAACCTTTCTGCTTTCAAAAAATCTCTGAAAACGCACTTCTTTCGAGAAGCCTACCCTCACTCTGCTTAACTACCAAACGCAACACCACATACAACACCACATTTCTCACCCACTTACTTCGATCTTGCCCACTCCCACACCTTGTGTATTACTCCCTTCCCTTTAGACTGTATGCCTATGCATAGGGCCTTCCTCACCTCTTTGTACCTGTATTGATTGTGATGTTTGTTACTCCATATGTTCTATGTATGTAATTCATGTGATGTAGTTGTATAATCACAGTTACTTTACAGTGCTACGCAATATGTTGGCGCTATATAAATACATGTTAATAATAATAATAATAAGTGATACTCGTTACATCAGTGACCTATAGTGAGGTCAGTGTTCCTTTTTACATCAGTGACCTATAGTGAGGTAAATGTTTCTCGTTAGATCAGCGTTGACTATAGTGAGGTCAGTATTCCTCGTTACATCAGCGTGAAGTAAGTGTTCCTCGTTATGTTAGAGTGACTTATAGTGAGGTCAGTGTTCCTTTTTTACATCAGAGTGACCTATAGTGAGGTAAGTGTTCCTCGTTACATCAGCGTTGACTATAGTGAGGTCAGTATTCCTCATACATCAGCATGAAGTAAGTGTCCCTCGTTATGTCAGAGTGACCTATAGTGAGGTCAGTGTTCCTCGTTACATCAGCGTAAGGTAAGTGTTCCTCGTTACATCAGCGTGAGGTAAGTGTTCCTCGTTACATCAGCGTGAGGTAAGTGTTCCTCGTAAAATCAGAGTGACTATTGATGCAGTTGGAGTTGCACATCAGTGTGACCTGTAATCAGGTTAGTGCTTTTTGTTCCCTCAATGAGACCTTTGTTAGAGTACAAGATGCACAAGACATTGTTGCAGTTTTTCATGAGGTCAGAGTTGAACATTGCATCAGAATGTCTGACCATGAGTTAACACATTCCCACCCTTACGCTAAACCCACATCTCATTCCCTGGCAGGAGCGGAGTCCCCAACTTCTGTGCAGTAGCCCGAGCCTTACACCATTATGGCTACCAGGCAGTGGGGGTGCGGCTGGATAGTGGCAATCTGGCCCGGCAGTCGGTGGAGATCCGGGAGATATTCCAGAAGTGCGCCGAGAGGTGAGTGTTTGGCCCAGGGAGTGTATGTTGGACTGGCCCATTACTGTGGTGCATTAAAAGGGGACTTTCTTAGTGTTGCTCAGTACTTGTCTTTCTCCCAATTTCTGGGATCACTGGGCGTAAGTTGCAATAATTCTTACCGAGCTTCTCCATAACAGCAATTGGACCATTTTCCAGACAAACCTGCTCTGAGTTCCAGTAGCTTCATTTCATTATTTGCTGAAAGGTGTCCGGCCTTTCCTTGACTAGAAATTATACTGCCGGGTTAATGCAAATTGAATGTTTGCCATGATTGGGCACCAACACAATGTTTGCATTTGACCCAAATCTCTGGTGCTTAAAGGCTTAGGGTATTACCCTCTTTTAAAGGATAAGTAAAACTTTAAAATAAGTGAATGTAAAATGGATGAGGGGGCTATTCTAAGCACTTTTGTATCGTACTTTCATTATTTTGTATTTATTCCAAGATATTAAGGGATACATGTACTGTTAATATGAATGAATTTTGTTACAACAGCGCCACCTGCTGGTCAGTTTCCCACCAGTCTGACCTAGAGCCCTGCAGCGGGTCGGGTACCCGCGGGTTACCCTCACACGGGCAACCTGAGGAGAGGATTTTCAGGTGCGGGTATACCCGTGGGTCAGGTTGCGGGTGTTCATCTTCTAAATGAAAATATTGTCTATATTTTACTCCTTTTAAAGTTTTACAAAATGTCCGGGTCGGGTAGCGGATCAAAGTGGGTAAATATATGGGTTGCGGTTCAGGTTGCAGGCTGCGGGTTCGGGTCCGGTCTGGATCTTGGAAATTGGTTCCGTGCAGGACTCTGAAAGAGGCTGATGTTCTTCTGCTTAGGAAAGATGTGAGAAAGGTTTCTAATTTTATTCCTAAGCAGAAGAACATCAGCCTCTTTCTTTCTCCTGACAACTTCCTTGACTACTTGCTGGTCAGACTGGTGGGAAACTGACCAGCAGGTGGCGCTGTTGTAACACAATTCATTCATATTAACAGTACATGTATCTCTTAATATCTTGGAATAAAAACAAAATACTGAATGTACATTACAAAAGTGCTCATCCATTTTACATTCACTTATTTAAAAGGTTTACTTATCCTTTAATTGTTTGTGCCATAGACCGATGAGCGCCCCCCTTACATCTCTGTCTCGTGTGCCACAGCTTTGCCATTCCAAGATTTAAAGAGTTAACCATCGCTGTCAGCAACAATATCAGTGAGAACAGCCTGAGGCTTCTGTGCAGAGAGGTGAGAGCTGGACTTACATTTTGGGTGTTACACGTAGGGTTAGAGGCAATGGGGGTGGGGCAATAAGTCTGTAACACGTAGTGGGCGGGACTATAGCATAGTGATGGCAATTTACAGAGGGGGGCGTTAGCAGACTGATCATCTTTAACAGTTCTCTTTACTTGAGTTCTAAAGCATTAGAGAGTTATTTCTAGGCATCAAATCATATGCTGCCATTTTGGGAAGCCTAGGAGTAAGGTCTGAGTTGTTAGTCGGGGGCAAGTGATTGTCTTGGTTTCTATCCCAATTTTAAATTATGACTTTTGGTTTGGCAGAAAAATGAAATTAATGTGATTGGTGTGGGCACCCACCTGGTAACATGCCCCCAACAGCCGTCCCTGGGTTGTGTTTATAAGGTGAGATTCATTTATTGTAAATACTGAGCTCAGCCTGGAACTAGAACTGTGTGTGTGTGTGTATGTGTGTAATGTTTGTGGCCTTATTTGTATGATTGGGTAATTGTGGATACTTAAACCCTTGCATCAACGCTATTGCCCCTCAACAGCTGGTGCAAGTGAACGAGAGCCCGTGTATGAAGCTGAGTGAGGATACGGAGAAGACCACTATCCCCGGGAGCAAAGCCATTTACCGACTGTATGATCATGACCGTGAGTAAAAGTATTACATGCCGATCTTGCTTTATTTGGCCTTTTCATCTTGGAGAGAGGCAAAACCCACAGTGGCACAGATCCTATCTGATCCCCATTGTAAGCAACAGTCCTGCCCTGCTTTATGGCAGCTGAGATTCTAGCAAGTTGTATTACATTTGTATGATGTCAGTGCATTGGGTTAGGAAATGAATACTCTGTATAACTATATAATTGTCCCACTGTAGATCACCCAATCTTGGATCTTTTGGCGTGTGAGGATGAATCACCCCCTGAGACTGGAATAGAACTGGAATGTCATAAATTGGGGAGCAGTGGAGAAACTGAGCGAGTCACGCCAATGAAAGCAGAGCTGATGCACAGCATTAGTTTTGATGGAAAGGTATGTGTTCCATTCAGAGCCCAGGGCCCATATAATGATTGGGTGGGTCACCAGGGTCCTGTAGCAGAACTGACAATTATATTACATACCTCAGAGCAATGATTTTCACTGATTTATCACCTTTTTACCAATCACTAGCTCTTGGTTAGATGTAGGCTGCTCTAGCGGCTAAAACTAGTGTGTCCTTTAATGTACTACTGCTTTTTTGTCTGTTGTGTCTCTTGACCCATTTCTTTTTTGCCAACTGCACCCACCCTCTTTCTTATTGTCCTTTATTACTAGTCACCCCTCTGTTCTGCTCTCTGAGATACTGACAAACACAAGTCTCTGCTGAGCTGTCGGCTCCATAGTCCGTCTCATGCTCTCAGTGCTCAGTTCTGTCCATAACAACCCAGTTACATCACTAGTATACAACTGCCAGCTTGGCAACTTATCTGTCACTAGGTCAGCATGAGCCTCTTTCCCTCCCAAATGTTATGCTTCACTTGGGCAATCTCTCCCTCCCACTGTCGCTTTACTTCTGCTGCCCCCGTGTGCTGACTCCTGCTCTGGCACCACATTCTTTCCATAATCCGATTATCACTAACCAGTAATCCTGATCACTCATTCCTCTCTTGACTTGTGTTTAAAGGGGAACTATGGAGAAAATGAACATTTAATACAAGCTTCATCATACTGAAATAAGAAACTTTCTAAATTCAATCAATTATTTCAGAAACAATGCCGAATATTTAATCAAGTTTATGTTCACTGTCCCTCTCTCAACATCTGTTTCTCTTCATTCTCTCTTCATGCAGCAGTTGGGTGTCATTATTCATTGACAGTTAGATCCAATATATCTTATAGGGGGGCTCCTTTTGTCTAGAACAGTGCTGTCCAACCTGTGGTACCGAAGGCCAAAATTTTACTGGCCTATGTGGTGGAGGGCCGATAATGGAAGTCAGTGTTGGCCACTCCCCCTTTTAAACCACACCCACTGTAAACCACACCCATATTACCACAAGAACTTTTAAGATCATATCCACATTAACGGTGGTAACACACCAAAAAAACCAAATGGTTGGTGCTCACTGCAGGGAAATCCCTCATCACTCATATGTGAAAAATTTAAGTTGTGTTAAAAACATCCCCTTAAATCCATATGCCTCATCCTCCCCCCCCCCCCGTGGGTAATACAACAACGGCCCAACACATGATTAAACACAACATCACATGCATCAAATGTGGCAAACAATATGTGGGATGTACCACCAGATCAGAGCGTATTAGAGAACACATTATCAGGTCAGCAATATTAAACTAAGTAACAAAACCAATGTCACTAGACAATGAGTATAATGGTAGTAATCTAAAGCATTTTTCTATACAAGGAATAGAACAAATTAAGACAGGTATCAGACAGGTATCAGAGGAGGAGACCTTTTGACAAAACTGCGTAAAAGGGAGGTCTATTGGATTTTTCACTTACAAACCAGGCTGCCATTTGGATTGAATTATACTTTTGATGTAACTTGCTATGTATAATTATATTTATTAACTTTTTTATATTGTATAATTTATACTTACCTGTAATACCCCAAACATGGATTATTTAATACTTAGATTATCTGGGGATAACCATTGAAATTGAGCCAATAGCCCTGGTTCTAACGGATGACATACGTAACACATGTGTAAGATTGTGATTTGGTTTTATTGTGGGGAGGGTCTATGAGAGCTAGTATTTAAGGATCAGAAAGATACTGATTTGTCAGAAATTGCTTATGACTAAGTGCTAGGTAAGCGTTTTTTTTTTGATGTTTTATAAAATGTATTAAACAATGCAGGGGCTAGTTAATCTCTTTAGTGATACCTTTTAAAGCTCACATATGGTAAGCAGACACAGCATGTGGGGGCCACAGAAGGGGGGGGGTCGCCAGTTGCACAGCCCTGGCCTAGAAGATGTATTAGAGCTCACTGTATTAAACTCACCAGACATCATGTCTCTCTACATGCAGGATTTGTGCAAAAGGCAGTTATTTTGTTACATTTTGTTTGTACTGGAATCAGTTATTTGAGTGAGCTCTAATTCATCTGCTAGGAAAGGAGCCCCCCTATAAGATATATTGGATCTAACTGTCAGTGAATATCTGACACCCAACTGCTGCATGAAGAGAGAATGAAGAGAAACAGATGCTGAGAGAGGAATAGTGAAGTTATCTTTTTCAGAAACAATGTAGAATATTTAATTAATTGCATTTAGAAAGTTTCTTATTTCAGTATGCTGAAGCTTAAATTAATTGCCCTTTAAATAGCAATAGTTCTCCTTTAAAAATCAGCAGCGCAAACCATCACCACCTTTCCACCCTCTTGTGTCTTGAAGACAATTCTAGACTTGAGCCCAACTTCAAGGTGCGGGTCTTGTTTGGTGTTTGCTGATTCCATTCCATTATTGTTTTTTGTAGCGATGGGGAAGTATTGGATTATGTACTCGGTTATACAGATTGTACTACTCTACCCTTTGTGTATGGGGAAGGGCTGAGTAAGGTGCCTGCCTGTCCAATCATTATTAGGGAAGGGGACTGTAGGGTGTCTACTTTCCAATGAAGGCACAGTACTGATAGTAGTAGGAAGATATTAAAATATGTCCTTGGTTCTTTCCTGCCAATCACATTGAAGTATTGATTTTAGTAAAACATGGGTGGGTATCGGATTATGTGACTGGTGCCTGTGTGTGCATTCAGATTAATCTCTTGTTGTGTGTTTCTAGGAAAAGGATGACAAAATTCTTTCAGACATAATGCAAATCCGGGATCATGCCCAGAAATCTGTAACTAACCTCAGCCCAGAACATCGTAATTTTGACAAGCCAAAGCCTTACAGGGTAAGTGCATTTCTAGCTATTGCTCTTGGTTACCCTGTTTATTCTCGATTTCTAAAAAGGCTTGGACAAATCTAGTGTATCTGCCAGCACAGTCTGTAACACCCCTTTTATCTATGAATAGTACAAAGGGCATCATTCCTGTGCTCTGATTGGCTGTTGGCCTCACTGTTTTTGTTTTCTTGGTGCTCAGGTTGCAGTGACAGAGAAGCTACACGCCTTATTAACACAGCTTAGAGGAACGAGCCCCTTGCAGTGAATTCCTTCCCAGCTCAGCTCTTCCTCCGGATCATCTCCTTTTTACTTATCTCATGTATCACAGAATCATGTATAGCTTTGTGCACCCACTGTCCAGACTCACCAATCAGAAACCTTGTGCCTTGTTTTCTACTGTGAAATGGACTTTAAAGACAGACAGACACTGCCAGAAACTCACAGAGGTTGCTGCTATTCTGCCTACCTCCTGCCTGTGGGATTATCAGTAATCACTTGGACGGCTATAGACTAGAGGTGAAAATACTGTGAAATCGATTTTCATTTACTATTTTTGCTTTCTTAATGTTTCCTGTCATACACTGATAAAATTCTGCTGAAAATGTAATGTGAAATGTGAAGCTCCCAACTTACCCCTCCACTCAGACTTGGTTCAGTCCCATTAATCATGTGCACGCCAGCCAATCATCTTGATGGATATCTATAGCGGCCAATCATCCTGATGGATATCTTTAGCGGCCAATCATCCTGATGGATTTCTATAGCGGCCAATCACCCTGATGGATATCTATAGCGGCCAATCACCCTGATGGATATCTATAGCGGCCAATCACCCTGATGGATATCTATAGCGGCCAATCACCCTGATGGATATCTATAGCGGCCAATCACCCTGATGGATATCTATAGCGGCCAATCATCCTGATGGATATCTATAGCGGCCAATCATCCTGATGGATATCTATAGCGGCCAATCATCCTGATGGATATCTTTAGCGGCCAATCATCCTGATGGATTTCTATAGCGGCCAATCACCCTGATGGATATCTATAGCGGCCAATCACCCTGATGGATATCTATAGCGGCCAATCACCCTGATGGATATCTATAGCGGCCAATCACCCTGATGGATATCTATAGCGGCCAATCACCCTGATGGATATCTATAGCGGCCAATCATCCTGATGGATATCTATAGCGGCCAATCATCCTGATGGATATCTATAGCGGCCAATCATCCTGATGGATATCTTTAGCGGCCAATCTCCCTGATGGATTTCTATAGCGGCCAATCACCCTGATGGATATCTATAGCGGCCAATCACCCTGATGGATATCTATAGCGGCCAATCACCCTGATGGATATCTATAGCGGCCAATCATCCTGATGGATTTTTATAGCGGCCAATCACCCTGATGGATATCTATAGCGGCCAATCATCCTGATGTATATCTACGTCCTAGGATTATCTGAACGTCCGCTGCAGATGCACCATGTCTGTCAGTGTGCAGCACCGCTTATAAATCTGAATAAACAAGAGAAAAGCCCTGGTACAATATCAATTGGTCGCTTCCTATCAGTGGATAGCTGCCTTTAGGTCAATGGATTTTGGCCAGTCGTGCATTTTGGGAGATCAGTGGCTTTGTTCATTTCTCTGTCTAGTCATTATTCCACTGTTTGACCAGGATTGGGCTACTACTAGCGATCAATAGTCTTAGTTCTATTTCAGACAGATTCCTAATCCCCATCTCTACCTCTAGTCCAGTTGCTTCACCCATTCCCTATCTCTACATCTAATCCAGTTTCACCACACCCATTCCCTAGCTCTACCTCTATTCCCAACTCCATTATATTTCTCCAGCTGCACCTCTAATTTAATGCTCTCAGCCATCCCCTATTTCTAGCTCCACCCCTTATCCAATCCCTAACCCCATTCCATTTTTCTAGTGCCACCTCTGCTCCTATTCCTACCCCATTCCTTTCCCCCAGATCCACCTGTAATCCAGTTCCCTCTTCTATTCCAACCCAATTATATTTTTCTAGCTCTAGCTAGTCTAATTCCCACCCCATTCCTTTTCCCCATCTCCATTTCTTATCCAATTATCTCAACCATTCCCTATAGCTTCCTGTATTCCAATCCCCGACACCATTCCTTTTCCTTAAAGGGATACTGTCATGGGAAAAAAATTTTTTTTCAAAATGAATCAGTTAATAGTGCTGCTCCAGCAGAATTCTCCACTGAAATCCATTTCTCAAAAGAGCAAACAGATTTTTTTATATTCAATTTTGAAATCTGACATGGAGCTAGACATTTTGTCAATTTCCCAGCGGCCCCTGGTCATGTGACTTGTGCCTGCACTTTAGGAGAGAAATGCTTTATGGCAGGCTGCTGTTTTTCCTTCTCAATGTAACTGAATGTGTCTCAGTGGGACATGGTTTTTACTATTGAGTGTTGTTCTTAGATCTACCAGGCAGCTGCTATCTTGTGTTAGGGAGCTGCTATCTGGTTACCTTCCCATTGTTCTTTTGTTTGGCTGCTGGGGGGGAAAGGGAGGGGGGTGATATCACTCCAACTTGCAGTACAGCAGTAAAGAGTGACTGAAGTTTATCAGAGCACAAGTCACATGACTTGGGGCAGCTGGGAAATTGACAAAATGTCTAGCCCCATGTCAGATTTCAAAATTGAATATAAAAAAATCTGTTTGCTCTTTTGAGAAATGGATTTTAGTGCAAAATTCTGCTGGAGCAGCACTATTAACTGATTCATTTTGAAAAAAATGTTTTTTCCCATGAGAGTATCCCTTTAAATCCATCTCTATTTTATTCCCCACCCATATTCCTTTCCCTCAGCTCCACCTTTATTCAAATCCTCACCCACATTCTTTTTCCAGCTCCAACCATTTATTCCCCACCCACATTCCTTTTTCCCCCAGTTCCACATCTATTCCTGCTCCCAGTTTCCCTCTGATTTTAGTTATTTACTTCACCCCACCCCCAGAACAAACCTATGCATTTTGGTTAGTGTGGGATTATACAGGAACAGTTCCCCTTGAAACTATTAGCACAGTGTAAATAGCAGATTTTGAAGATCACATGTCCCTTGTCTTTTTTATTTTTGAGCTTTTTCTCTCCTTGTGGAGATGCAGCCACATAGAGGTCAGCGGGGGGGGGGGGGGGATACACAATAAATAACATGTCAGTACAGTGTGTGCCCCCTAGACCTGACAGAATGAGTGGCAGCAAGACTGAAGGTCGGACACCATGTGGTCTGACATATGTATGTGGATTTGGAACAGGAGTTCATTTTTTCAACCTCACTTACTATGTAACTTACCTCTGTGGCGGGTGTGAGCATATTGCCACTTTGGAGGCTTGTGTTAGAGTCCTAGAGCAACAAACTTCAGACAATCTTGTGCGGAGTCTGTTTCAGTTCACGGAGCAGGGCCTACAGAGCTTAGATAGTTTTTGGTGGAAGAGAATAAGGCAGTCAGCTGGGTGACAGAAAATCTATTATGGTCAAAAGGGAGGCTGCTCCCCTGGGGTTTGTGTATCCCAACAGATTTGCCATCTTGTGGGGGGAAACGTGGGAGTAGAAGTCAGGAGTGGCAGGTGTAGATGGGCTCTCTAACAACCGAACAGTGGGATTGGTTATGGGCCAGTGGAGGGCTTTTTCCTCTATGTAAAACCAGAATGAAAACCTTGTGCAAAACAAATTGCCAGGTACTCATACTGGGGGGGCAGTTTGGGGGCTTGACTGATTGGAAAATTATATATATAATCCCAGGTATTTACATTTTCAGACTTTTTTTGTTTTAAACTCGATTCGGTCAAAATTGTGCAAGGCATTGTGGGAAGCAGAGTCTAGCTGGAAGAAAGATAACCGGGTTTTAGTGGCTTGTGGAGTCATGACCAGCAGTTGCAAGCTGGAGAGGAACAGGAAAGTTAAAGGGGATTATGAAATTTTAATATAAGCTTCAGCATACTAAAAGAAGAAGCTTTCCATTGCTGAAATAATCAAGTTTATCTTCACTATTCCTCTCTCTCAGCATCGGTTTCTCTTCATTCTCTCTTCATGCAGCAGTTGGGTGTCAGATATTCACTGACAGTTAGATCCAATATATCTTATAGGGGGGCTCCTTTTGCCTAGAAGATGTATTAGAGCTCACTCTATTAAACCCACCAGACATAATGTCTCTCTACATGCAGGATTTGTGCAAAAGATTTTTTTTGTACTGGAATCAGTTATTTGATTGAGCTCCAATACATTTGCTAGGAAAGTCCGAACAATATTGCAGGATTGTGTTGCTGTAGAAGGGCAGTAACATTATTATATACGCGTCTGGCAACATTATTATATTATTGCCCTATTTTGCCTGGTAGCAGAACCACACAAAACTGCACCACACATGCCAGGCTGAATGCCAAAGAGTACAGAGCTCGAAGACCAGTAGGAAAGTGAGTGAAATAGAACAAACTGTGCTTATATAACTCATATAGCAGCCCCCAATAAAAGGAGTGCTAGCTCTGGTGGTGCACATAAATGCCCTGGGGTTTGAGTTAGTGAGAGAGTCTGTCGGTACATGAATGATAGAGACAGACATGGAGCAGTATCTGCACGGTGCTTTATTAAGAGTCCAGCAAGCCAGGGTCCATGTTAGATCTTGTTGAAAGCAGCAATGTCGACGCTCTGCACCTGAGAGACAGAAGAGCAGCCAATGTTAGTAAATGTGCCGGAACCAAAAAGCAGCATGGTACATGGAACCATTTCAATAATGCCTCCAATGACAAATGGACCAATCAGCACTGGGCTCAGGGCTTCCTAACAGATACTTACATAGTCCTCAAACTTGGTGATCTCCTCTTCCAGGATATCTGTGCCAACCTTATCGTCCTCCACCACGCACTGGATCTGTAACTTTTTGATACCATAACCGACCGGAACCAGTTTGGAGGAGCCCCACACCAGGCCGTCCATCTGAACCGTTCGTACGCACTCCTCCAGCTTGGCCATGTCTGTCTCATCATCCCACTGCAGAGACCAACAGAAATGTCACTTGCAACTGCAAGATACAAGAAATCAGTGGTGAATGTGAAGGTTACGTAAGGGTGGGGGTGCCTTTACTCACCGGCTTTACATCCAGCAGAATGGATGACTTGGCTATGACTCCAGGCTTCTTAGATTTCTTCTCAGCATATTGCTTTAGCCGCTCCTCTCGGATCCTCGCTGCCTCTGCATCCTCCTCTTCATTGTCACTGCCAAAGAGGTCGATATCGTCGTCGTCATCATCATCCTCCCCGGTACCATTCTCTTCCTTAGCAGCGGGTGTGACTTGTACCTTCTGTACACGAGCAGCCACCTGCGCGAGAGGAAGCAAAACAACACCTACATAAGAGCAGAAGGAAGTAGGGGAGATATTTTCCAGAACACATAACCAGAACAAGAATATCTCCCCCCCCCCCACAGCAAGCATGCAGAAAGGTTGCCATATATGTAATACCTCGATGGCAGGCTGTGATGCAGCAGCGGGTTTCTGGGATTTGGAAGACTTCTCCAGTGTGCTGAGGCGGCTCTCAAGCTTAGAAATGGCCGACTGAAGGTCTTTCACAACTAGAGTAGAAAAGAAGGTTACCTGGAGCCATGTGCAAATCAATGGATGCTTTCCTTAGAGGAGAATTAAACCCCCCAATAAGAAAAACCCCACCTACTACCCTAGGTAGTCCCCCCCGCATAGTTAGTTACCCCCTGAAAGTGCCCCTATGAGTTTGTGTATTGTTGCAGAGTAAGTGCAGTGGAACTCATGGGTGCCATCTTCCAGATCTCCGGTATCCTTCTAACCCTTCCACCATTTTCGGCATTTTTGCCACAAGCGCAGTTGCTTCTAACCGGAAGACTGTTCAGGGAGGGGGGGGCTACCTAGTGTAGTAAGGAGGGAGCTTTTATCATGGGGGGTCTAGTTCTCCTTTAAGGTGCCTACAGACAGGCAGCCCATTGGCACACCGCTCCATCCTTGGCCACACCCATCTATCGATCCTCAGACTATAAATCAAGGGTTGTTACTGTGTCCCATAATATAATTAACTGTATCAAGCCATTGTTCTAAAGCTTTAGTAACATGCCAATCCCATTCACTCAGGAGTAGGGATTCTGGTACCTTTATGGAGGCTCTGGTTCTCCTGTTCCAGATTTGCTACTCGGGCAGCCAGCTCACTACCATCTCCACTGTTGGAAAGGGCCGAGGCCGCACTCTGAAGATCAAAGGGGAGGAAGACGTTACGGAAGCATGCAGAACTTTGGGTATAAAGAGGTCACAATACCCACAAAAGCTGGAACTGAAATACAGGAGCTGGGGGCAGATAATAAGCAAGAGCCAACAAAAGCAGAGGGAAGACAAAGGAAGCACAACCTTCTCCAGGAAAGAGATGGTGAATATAGTGGACTCTTCCCTCCCACTCGGGCACACATGGTGCCACGGTACTCGAGGCTGAATCAGTTCATATGTTTTACATTTTCTGCCATGTGGAATGGACACCTCCATGCTAAATATATTAGAGTCCTTCTTCTTTGTGTTCTTTGAGGAATCAGCTGGTTATCATTGGTTGTGGGGAACCCTCTTGCTCAATGGGGCTGTTACACCTTAGGCAGTGTAAGGCCAGGCTGCCCACCTAGAGGTCCATGGGATATGTCAGATAATCCACAGGGATGTTTTTGGTTCCCCGGCTGCTGAAGAGCTCCACTCGTTTACCTCTAGAGCATCATCACCCTGTTCTAAGAATAAATTGGACATTAGGGGACTCATTGCCTGATTGATTTTGTTAGATTCAAAGTTATTGCCACAATCAGCTGGCATCTGGGCATTTGAGTAGGCTATGCCTACAGCTCACCACCCAATAAAACCAGTTACAGATCTCAGTCATCAGGAAAAACTTACAGCACAGGGCCCTGTTTGGCTCTGAGGGAGGGCAGTCTGAGCTTCTTTGGGGGTATGCAGGACTGTCCTGAGCTAGAAAGGGGAAAATATGCATTTAATGGCTGGTCTTCAGGAGGCTAAGAGGACAGAGAACATGCGTCACGTGGGCCAGGAAGAAAAAAGAACATGCACCACGCGGGGGAGGAAGAACAAAGAACATGCGTTATGAGGGGCAGGAAGAACACAGCATGCACACAAATGGGGCACTTCATACAATAGCCCCCCGCTAGTATCAGCATCCATGCAACTGGAAGGCAGTGCAAGTATCATGGCTACATCTATTCGATGAAGGCACCCACGTGCTTAACAAGGAGTATAAGCACCACACAGCATTAAGAAGGAACGGAAGAATATGCCTCTTACTTGTGCCCTCTGATGTCACCAACCTTGGGACAAGGGTGGGTCTGGAAACCCCCGACCTGTGCATCATTACTATGGACGTTACAAAGCTGTGATAGAACTTTGGCCAATGGAAAGCCCCCCCCCCCAAAAAAAAGTTCAGCTGGGTGCAAGCCATACCCCTCTTACTTAGCATGGGAAATAGCAGCAGGGTACATAGAATAAACGCCCTGTAAATGGGCAATGAATCAAACAGAATTTACCTGTCCTAGCGCAGGTGCACCCGAGTCCATTCTCTAACTTCTAATTTAGCTGCACAAGGCAGACTGAGGTGGAGGGATTTCTGCTCATCCCCATTTAAACTATAGCCCCATAGGTGCAACTAAGCCTGTTTGCAGTGGGAGCCAATCAGAGTTTGGCCTTGCCTGCCATGAACCCCAACACACACAAGCAATGATAGAAGCAAAGTCAGAGCTAGTTAATGGAGACACGGTTTAGGATATGGTGGCTCGTCATGCTGCCTGCGATACTCTGCGTCCTTATGTACTCACTCCGGCCAGCGATTTCTGGATATTCTCCCTGGCTCTTGCAATGTCTCGGAGGATTGTGCTCGCTCCGTCCTCCTGCTGCCGCACAAACAACCCCAAACATTTACACGTTACAGGGAGAGAGAAAGAAAAGGACAAATCCAATTATAATGCAACAAGCTATTGGCTTTAGCCAACTGGACTGTTCTAATAGGTTGATGTGGGACCTGAACTGAACCACAGAGCTACGGTGTTTCTTCAGAAGAGTGGGAAAAGATCTTGGGCGACTGAAATACATGGTGCTAACTGCACAAATGCAACTGCCCTTCTTAAATGGGGCTCAGCCCTACATCTAATGCCAGAATGATTGGTCGGCAAGGAACCAGTCACAAACAATGTTGCCAATTTGCCTGATGATCAAAAACGAAGAAGAGCATTCTGAGACTATGAGACAGAAGTCACTGGAGCACCCAGTTAATGCACAGACAGCAAGAGCCCCATTACCCTGTCCTCCTACGAGGACAGCCAGATAACAGTAGCACAGGATTAGTAGACACCCCAAACAATAAGCCGGGCATTAAGAAGGAGTCGGCAGTAAGAGAAATAGAAGCTATTCAGAGCTGAACACACCACATTCCTGCCTTTCAGAACATCTTTACCAAGTAAATAAGAGAGGAAATGTGTGTGGACAGAACATCCTGGGAATGGAAGCACTACTACTCAGGCTCACCCATATAACTGGGAGCCAAGGCCCTACTGCTCAGGCTCACCCATATAACTGGGAGCCAAGACCCTACTACTCGGTCACCCATATAACTAGGAGTCAGGGCCCTACTGCTCAGGGTCACTCATATTAGTGGGTTCCAATGCCCTACTACGCAGGGTCACCCATATATCCAAGATTCAAGGCCCTACTACTCAAGGACATCCATATACGTGGGAGCCAAGACCCTAATACCAAGGGATACCTACATAACTTGAAGCCAAGGCCCTACAACTTAAGGACACCCATATAAATGGGAGCTAAGGCCCTGCAAGTCAATACAATGGCACTCTGGAAAGAAACATTCTCTCTGGCTACTAAAGCCTTTACCTGTGGTGAGTTATGGGGGTTATTTGATGCAGACCCCATGCTTAAGTTTTCATAATACTGTTTCTCTGCATCGTCGTACTTGTATTTGTCCAGCCAGACCTGCTCTGTGGTGATGACAAAAGCCGACATTTTCCTAAAAAACGAGGGGAACAAAAACACATTTTTACTTTACAGAATGATTTTCCCTCCCCTCAGTTACTGACAGGGACAGTTTCCTTGGGACATTAAAGAGTCTTTGATCCTATAGGTCTGGTATGACCCCTTTAAAATGATGCCCACTCTAAATGGCTTAATTATGATGTGCTATGCAAACAAGGGCTCTACAGGAACTTGGACGGGGCCCTACGGCTACCTATCGGCTTATTTCTATAACATGTACAAGAGCTGAAACAAAGCCGTAATGAGAATGCAAGCCCTGTGCCACTCTCTCTCTGGACTCTTATTGCCCAGTGTGAGTTTTAATCGTGTGCCCCAGTGATGACATTCTATCTAAAGCCCGCCATTAACACTTCTCCGAATTGACATAAGAACAGAATACAGTTACCACAATTACACGACTACATGCGCCAAAAAAGTAAAAAAAAAAGAAGCTATCTCACAACAATATTCTGCGCCAATCAGAAAATAATTCATCGTAATCAGTAGCCAATATGTTCAGGAGAAGAGCCCAGGCAGCATTTGTGGGGGTTCCATGGTATAAACCTTTCCCATCTTTATGGTTGTACACTTGTCAGCTGCTTGGTTTTCAAGCTTAAGAGATTGTTTAAGGAGGCCATGCATGGTCCAACGCTATATTGCATCTGACCAATGGGCCCAAGGGCTGAATGGACACATAACATACAGTGTGGCTGCCTTTACAATACAAGCCTACGATTAAGTGTCTTGTGGACATGAAACGCATAAGGCTCGAGATGATAGTTTAATAAAGATTTTGTCTTCTTTTTAAACCTACATTTTTGGTCTGATCTATCTGTGGCCTTTCAGAGTGCCTTAAATCTTTTTTTTTCTACATTGTATACGGATTGTCCACCCCCCTGAGCGGAGGGCCTGGGACAGGAGCACCTGGGCCACGATTCTACCTTGGCGAGTTCTACTACGTTGCTTATGCTTAAGATATATATTTATGCCTTTACACTACCCCAGCATAGATTATTGGTCAGGACCATCAGGCCACCCTGCACGTACGTTTTTATAGGATTCTATTGGCACCTGCATAGCTACCATTAATGACCTATGAACCTTCCCTTGTACCCTGGAATCAGAATGCAAGAGTATCCCAACATGTACCACCAACATAACTGAGAAGCAAAGCAAATTAAATGGGTGATCATTGCACGAAAGCATTAGGTGGCACCCAGAACACAAATCATCAGATTAGTGGAAATAGTTGCCTGAGCTTGAAGCAGCTTTAGCTCAAGGGAGCAAAGTCGGCAATAGATCGACGGACATACAACACAAAAATGGAATTGAAGGCATATCTATCTAGAGAAATTACATCCCAGCAATCTCCAGTGCTGCTATAAAGAGGTGACCAATCCCACCCCCTCCCTTCCCTTAAATGCAATAAGTGGGAATATTCTGAGCAGGAAACATTTGACCACAATATTTAGAAGCCCAAACAAAATCCTACTTAGAGTGGCAGGGGGCAACGCATCGCTTGGACTTGGCAGGTCTGGAGAGCTTGGAGGCAGGTGAATCCTTGAAATTTAAAGATGAATCCATGTGTTGGTCTTGGCCCGCATAGAATACCGCCTCCACTTTGTCATATGAAGTCTTATCAAGCCACACATTTTCACTGTCCGGATGAAGGAAATAATAGACTGGTTTATGAAGCAGCCCTGACACCGTCTCTTCAGGAATAACGGGTAACTCACATTTCTTGGGGGTGGATTTCCGATTCCACTTGTCACGCTTGTTTTTCTTCCCCGAATGAATGCCCCAGTGTTGATGTGCTTCAGCCTGTACTGGAGATTGGCTTCTAGCTACCGTCTCATAATAGTTTTTCTCTGCCTGGTCATAGACTGGCTTGTCTAGCCACACCTCAGTTAGAAGATCTTGGATACCAGCGCAAGGAGGCTTTCCATTTACAGTTGTGTCGGTGGAGGGAACCAGAGAGGAGCCAGTACCCAGATCCAAGAAGTTGTTTGAGGCAGGAGTAGGAATGGCACTGACGTACCCTTCATCAGGGGTTACTTGTACGGCCACAGGGAATCCATGCTCAAGTGAAAGTTCAAAAGAATGTTGGGCAATAGGTGACCCAAATCGCATAACAAACTGATGTTCAGCATCATCAAAGTTCAGTTTATTTAGCCATATGCCATTATCTACATGATGGCAAGCGACCAGGGCGTTGTGGCAGCAGTTTGTGATGGGTGGGTACCATATATTACCAGACTTGATATGCACAGATTCTCGAGTAGTCAGTTTCACAGTACGGGTAAGTGGATTGGTCTCAAAAGCCTTGGCCTTCTCTGCGGCAAGCTTTGTATAGTAAGTGCGTTCCGCCTCTTCATACGCATACTTATCAAGCCATACCGTATCTGCCATCAACCCAGCAAGCGTACAGTCAAAACTTGGCATAACAACCTTGTTCTTTGGAGACTTTCTTCGCCTCTTCTGTTTTTTGCCGTTCACTTTCTTTTGGTCAATACTCAAGGAATTTTCACCAGAATCTGAGGCACTTACACCATTTGAAACACTGCGCTCTCTCTGGCCTTTGGGCAGTGTGGCTGTATTCCCAGACTGGGCTTCATAATTGGGGCATGGGGCCTCATTGCATTTATGCTTCTCAGCCCAAGTGGGCTCCACTGGGCTCTGGTGTTTTCTGGTCCTCATTCTGCCTGAAACGCTACAGAGCATTAACTAAACAACTGGAAAGAACATGCAGGTTAATATACAGAGTTTCACACAAGAAGACTTTCTATGGAGGGTAAATAAAACAGCCTCTGGTGCAGTTATTCAAATATATGCTTTGCAAAATGCAGCCCATAAACTTGCTCAGAGGAATAATCTCTTTATAGGGTCCCACCATCTGGAGAAAAACTAAAATGTGGCCACCAACTGCCCAATAATGATATTTTTTCTACTCTTGAGCTTTTCTTCCCTGGAATGTTACAGCAGGTTGCTACAGGAAGAAGGGACCCCCCCATGAGCAATCCCACTTTAACTGGTTTGTTAGTTGCACAGTTTTCTAGCAGGACATGGAAACTATAAGTCTTCTTGAGTAAAACCCAGCCCCCACTTTAGTCCTCCCATGCCCAAGACCAGCATGGAACATGCAATAATGAATAGCAAGGATTGGGCTGCAGCTAACAAGTGAAAGGCGAAAGTAACCCAACAGAAGATTCATTCTCTACTTTGTATATAGAAACTCAGGCCAGACCATTTCCCAAAATGAGAGATTCCAGGCAAGGTAAGTACCCAACTAATCACTTTAGTTGGACTTTATGTACATGGCTAGAACAAGGACAAAATACCATCTGTTTACCTCCAAGAACTGTACAGGTGTCTAAAGCTGTGGCCATACACTATAAGATCCCCTCGTTTGGCGAGGTCACTAAAAAGTGGATCTTTCCCGATATACCCACCAAAGGCAGGGTGATATTGGGCTAATGCGATCATTCGGTCCTAAAGCCAAACAATCGCATTACAATGATGGGAATGGGCACTGACGCAATGAGGACCACATCAGCTAGCCTAATCGGTCCTCGTTCACAAAGGAAAATCAAACCTGCCTGATCAATATCAGGACATATCCATCAGGTAGGCCAGTCGGAACTTCCCATACATGGGCAAATAAACTGCCGAATCGCTTCAAAGAAATTATATTGGCAGCTTAAATCTGCCCTTGTATGGACACCTTTACCCAATCCCACAACTGGTACCAATAGGCATTGCTAGATAGGGAGGATCAAGAGCAAACAAACTGGGAAATGGTCTTGACTCTTCTACAATATGTCCAGCCAGACTACAATAAAATATCACTGCGCAGGCTAAAACAGCCTTGTAATAACTTTACGTTGGGTCTCTCTCACTTCACAACTACCTGCAACCAAATCACAATTCTACTCAGCCTCTAGGGTTAAGATCTTCCAATTATTCCCCATTTCATAGCACACTGTGGGTATGGCATGTTTCTGGGACATTTCTTCTCCAAGTGTCTCTATTTATAAAACTGTAGCAGCTGCATTCTTGCAGTTATCCCAGCAGATGCTTTCACCAACTCAGAACTGCAGTTTTAGACTACCAGGGGTGCTGTTGTGTTGGGGTATGTGGAGAATAGCGACCTAGGCAATCCCCATTAGCTTTGGTTATCAATATACAGTACACAAATAACAAAGAATTGTTCTGTGTGTATATATATATATATATATATATATATATATATATATATATATATATATATATATATATCCACATAATTTTGTCCGTGACTAAGGGGTAATACATGAAACAACCACTGCTTACAAATGAGGAGAATAATTTCCAAATAACCATGGGGGGTACCCTGGTTAGGAACTGGCAATCCCCAGTATGGGGTGACTGGTACGAAGTACAGCAGAATGCAGCGACACCAGCTATCTAGTTGCAATACAGAGACAAGACATGCACAGCATAGATGAATTCTCCAATACAAAATACTACAGGCCCATGGAATGAACGAGATGACGTCACAATGCGGAAGAGGAAATGGATGATAAATACAAAATTGCTCTTTCCATTTTAAGTTGCAGGGCCAATCAGAAGGCAATATTGGAATCAGAAGTGTTGGGAGCATCGCACCACCATTAATGAGAGAGGCAGGCATCCTTTGACACAACCAATGAACTTTGGGTTTTGAAATCAGTAATTTTTTATGGGTTTATCCAATCAGACAAATCTGTGTGGGGGCATCACTGGTTGAAAAGCAGAAATTACTTAGGCTACAACTCAGAACTGCCCAGAGTCTGTTGGGAAGATATGAATTGGCATAGACAAATGGCACCAATGAGTTTCACATTTGTGATCTCCAAAGTGCCAGTGACATTTAAGGCGGTTCCCAAATCTAGAGACTTGGTGATCCCTCATGGAAAGAGCAGATGACACGGCGTGCATGCACTAATGCATTATGGGATCGAGTCATGGTGGCTGGATAAGATGAAGGCATACTCACTATGTACCAGCGGAGTGTGCAACTCCTGAGGCAGCAGGAAAGAGAAGGGCAGGCAGAGTTAGGAGCACAGAGTCCAGGCAGCAGACAAGAAATCCAGTCAAAATCCGGTTAGTGCCAGGGACAAGTAGATACGTCTGTACGACACATGCACACCAAGCTGGTCACTTGCAACACTGTCTATAGGTCTAATAAGGAGGCGATTACCTGCAGCTCAATATGGCTACACACGTGCAGAGATAATGGTACACAATGACTAAATGCCTGGGAACCTTGAGCAGAAGCTCAGAAGTCGTTGGTTGTGTAACGGAACTTACTGTGGATAATGAATCCCGGGGCTTGTCAGCTCATAAAACTTACTGTATACAGGCACCACACATATACATAATATACACATACAGGCACCACACATATACAGAATATACACATACAGGCACCACACATATACACATATATACAGAATATACACATACAGGCACCACACATATATACATAATATAAGCACATTGTCTAGATCAAAACAATTTGTATCCCAGGGGAAAAATAAAAAGAAGTCCAACATGAAGCCACAATGTACCGCTCTGGAGATGAACAATGGAAAGATGTTTTCATTTCTGCCCGGGTATCGTCCATGTGAATGATATAATAGAACCATGAGAATAGACAGAAGGACGTCAGGGTGACCAGTGACAAGACATAGACGACATATAATGTATAATTGAGACAGATCAGTGACATCATGAGGTGATTATTATACGAGACACGTCAGGCTGGTGTTAGGCCGGAGATTCCGTGGATTCATATTCTGCTGAGCCACTATTTCCCGGAGGATCCTGGGACACACACAGCCCTGAAGCACTTCATTCAGACACGGCCTTGTCTCATCGTGATCATTACTAGTTCTTAGGCTACTCCTTTAACATGTGGGCACCCACTGGCCTGGTAGAAGCCATCTCTGGTGATGTAACTGGGCAATGGGTGTAGTTCATGTGTGAGTCTCTTGTAGCAACCAGTAGAAGGCGCCACAGACGATACTGTAACTCAGTGATCCCTAACCAGTAGCTCGTGAGTAACATGTTGCTCCCCAACCCCTTGGATGTTGTTCCCAGTGGCCTCAAAGCAGGTGATTATTTTTGTATTCCAGACTTGGAGGCAAGTGTTGGTTGTATAAACCCCAGATGTACTGACAAACAGAGTCTCAATGTAGGTTGATGATCCACATAGGGGCTACTAAATGGCCAATCACAGCACTTATTTGGCACCCCAAGAAAAATTTTCATGCTTGTGTTGCTCCCCAACTCCTTTTTCTTCTGAATGTTGCTCACGGGTTCAAAAGGTTGAGGATCCCTGCTGTAACTAATACACATGTGCAGCAGCAGTGAAGGTGCAGGGAGTAGATGGAAACAAAATGCAGCTACTCCCGTCTCCTCTGCTTCTTCCTACACGGACACGGTCGCCCTGTACCCACTAAACCCCCCAATTTAATAAAGAAGAGGAGAGCTGCCCGGGAGATTAGTAACAAGAGCCATTGAGAAATGCCCCCCTCCCTCAGTGATTTTGGGTGATGTTCTCCTTCAAAGGAGAATTCAATCCTTTAAGAAAAAACCCATACCCCCCCCCATCCCCAGGGAAATGCTCCACACTTTATACTTCCCCCTCGGAACAGATTGTGCCATCGGAGTTCCACGCGGTCGTCTTTGGCAAGTTCAGTGGGAGCCATTTGCCGGTTGGCGAGAACTGAAAGTCACGGAAAGTGCCGAATCGCTGGAAGACCCAGAAGATGACCGTGTGGAACTCCGACGACACAATCTGTGCCGAGGGGGAAGTATAAAGTGGGGGGCATTTCCCTGGGGGGCAGTTAGGCAGGAGGGTCTCCGTGGGGGGGGTAGAGGTTTATTTATTACAGGGTTGAATTCTCCTTTAATACCCCACTCCCCAGCCTGAGCCGCCTCCCTGGTACCTGGGGCAGTTGTATTGTAGGAATAACCAATCAACATCTCTGCTCTGAGGTTACACCCCGACTGACAGCACTTCCTGTCCCACAACAGTAGAGTTTGGTTGCACGGGGGAGAGTGAAGGACAGGGAATACACAGTCTATACAGGGCAGGAGACAATCCAGGGCCACACCCGGTACAAACTCTTGTTTCTATAGTAAAAGCACCACAGCAGCCTCCCCTGACAAACCCCCAGCCCCGGAGACACTCGCCGGCCGCTACTCACTCACAATTCGCTGCTTCCAGCCTGGAGTGCGGGAGGGAAGGGCCGAGCAAGGCCACGTGACGTGCTGAGCTGGAGCGTTCCACTTGTACTAGGGGTTTCTTTTTACCAGTCAGAGTCTCGGGCCTCGCTCTGTGCCGCTTTATATCCCTCGGTACATTTGTTACCCTGTGTTACTAACCGCGCTGTTGTTTTATCACTGATCCTTCCTATCTCCCGGCTCCCCCTCCTTGCCAATTGGTTTAGTCTGATGTGACATTTGGAGGATGCGCAGTAACAAGCTGACGTGCCTGACAGAAGGAATACTTCAATATGGCGGCGCATATGGGCTTGGATACGCATGCGCGCTTGGATTCCGCTGAAGCAGCAACGCGCATGCGTTATACTCAGGTTGGCGCCAGAGGGAAGAAGAGCTTGTGCGCATGCGTAACATCCTCTGTCCCTTCCTTAGCCGGGCACAAGTGGAGGCGGGAACTGCTGTGAGAGCGGAGAAGGAATCGTATTGTACCTCATCTCTGAACTCCATCCCAATTCCATTGTCAATAGCTGACAGTTTAGGGGCATTTCATGGGGCAAATCTCTGTGTTGCCGGTGCCCACCTGCAGTGCCAGCGTCGTGAGGAAAAAAACACGGAGATTTTTATTGTTTCTGCTCGCGGATACTTATCCCTCATAACTGGCACCGCCTGGCATCACCCGTGTGGTGAAAGACTGACGCTTCTCATTCGCTGATGCCCAAATTCCTGCCGTAGATGCCAGTCCTGATTTGCTCTTACCTGCCAGCCGGGCCTACGTGTGTGTCGTGTAACCGCCGTCTGTTTATGAGGCGCTGAGAAAAGCGGGTGCTGGGGGGATGCTCAATGCACGGCTACTGTGGTAAAGATGGTGTTTCTCAAAGCCTATTCTATCTGGGATAAGCTGAAAGCCATCGAACGAGTGAAAAGCGGAGAAAGGCTACTATATCGAGGGATTTTGGGGTGCCAGGGTGTCTGAAGGACGAACAGAAACTCCGATGGTTTTTGGACCAGCTCGGGGGGGGTAATGTGGGCACCCACAGGAAAAAGATGCGACTTGCCAATGAAGAAGAAATAGACAGGGCGGTGTATAACTGGTTCCCAATGATGAAAATTTCAGCAAATAAAATGGAGGAGACGGGGGCGACAAATGACACCAGGCCTAGGGGCGCCTGCTGTGTAAATCCGGTCCTGAGAGCACGTGCTGGGAATCAGTAGAAAATAAAATGGGGAGCTACTAGGACATCTTCAGGGGCACAGATCTTCCCTGCTAATGGGCTGTGGTGCCTGAAGTTGCACTTAACTATGCTCTGTAACAACCAAGGTTGTAAATTAGACAGACATCAAATACAAACACTAAAAGCCTAGGAAATATATATATATGTATGTGTGTATATAGATATATAGTTGCCTGTATAGCACAAGCAGCTGCCAATCAGCTGTTTGATCAGTCTTTGACCAGAAAGCAAAGATGTGATTGGTTGCTACAGGCAAGTGCC
This sequence comes from Xenopus laevis, assembly GCF_017654675.1. Classification (NCBI taxonomy): domain Eukaryota; kingdom Metazoa; phylum Chordata; class Amphibia; order Anura; family Pipidae; genus Xenopus; species Xenopus laevis. The sequence continues at coordinate 135,506,984 of NC_054382.1, read as the reverse complement.
CTTGTGCTATTTCAAGCCAGTCTTTATAAATGAGCCCTATAACCTCATGGGAGATCCCCTTTCTGGTTATTTGGATCACGGACCCGTTAACCAGATGGCACATGGAATTCCATGATTCAAAGACACTGAACAGGCAAAAGAAGTTGTACAAAATATGTGTACCCCGGAGCACCGCAGAGGGAGGGATCCAGAATATTAAAAAAATCCGACCTTTAGTCATTCATTTCATTTTTAATCAGTACGGAGTAATTTCCAAATGATAAAACCACGCGCCTAACGTGTTTCATAGCCAAACGGACACTTTTTCAAAAGCACAATGGTTCAAATCAACATCAAAGTTTAAATAGCCCAAAAGACCCACCCATAAAACCATTAACTGTTAAACCACCATCATGCTGTTTACCTTGTTCTTATGGCAATAGAAGGTGATATAAAAATATATAACTAGAAAAGTGGCTACTGGAAAAATATAGTATCCCAAAACGCTCCGCCCGCTTGGCTCAGGAAAAGGGTGCAACTTTCCTCGATCAGGTCACCAGTATCCTGATATCTGTAACTTGATTTGTAGAGAAATGAGGAGAGCACTCTGCAAGCAAATATGCTGTGGTTATCTTTTTATTGCTTGACTACTTGTACACGACATGTTTCGGGCCTATATGCCCTTTATCAAGTGTTACAAACAAACAGAACGTGCAGGCTTCTTAAAACACCCCCACCATCCCCCACCAGTCAGTGATTGGTCTTCAGAGAACCCAGGGAGGTGTGTGTGAAGGTCCATCTATCCAGTCCATATACAGTTAATTAATCAACAGGTGTGTGGATCTCTTGGAATGTAGATACAAAGTCTCTTAATGTGCATTTCTTCAAACTTTCCACGCAATTGAAACATGGTAACAACATTTATAATAACCTTAGTGTTCAAAAACATTTCGATACATTTTGATACACTGTTACGTTTACACTGTTAAAAAAAAAAAAAAAGGAAAACATTATTTACAAGAGTTACCACCTGATATAAGGTAGCACTAGTACTGCACACTTCTGTGCCTACTAAGGACCGAAATATACATTTTATATCTACTATTAGTTATATGTTTAACACCAGCTTATAGATATCTTTACCATTACTTTCTACTTGTTAACGCAGCTGGTGTAGTCTATAGTCAAATTCAAGACCTGCAAAAATAAAGAAAAATGTAGTTATAGGGATGGTTACAGGAATGGTTTTAAACTCCAAAAATCATTTAACCCTTCTGGGATTTGTGTGTTTAATTTTTTTATATCCATTTCCCTTCTGCTTGTAGTAATTTCTTATGTCTGTCACCACCTCTTCTATCCTCTTCGATTGTTTCTAGTACACACCATCTCAGTTGCATGGGGTTATGTTTATGTTCATAAAAATGTCTAGAAACTTGTGTGTCGTTCTGTGTATTTTCTTTAAAGTTTCTGATGTATCCCTTGTGTTCTTGTATCCTTTTTTTGACTTCTCTCTTTGTTTGTCCTACGTACCCATGCCGCATGGGCACTTCAGCAAATATACCGCATATGTAGAGTTACATGTAGCATGACTTTTAATGTTAATGTTATGTCCTTTAGTAGGATGGTTAATCGTTTTACCTTTTATTATTGAAGAGCAGCAATTGCATTCTAAACATGGGTACGTTCCATATTTAGGCTTCCCTTTAAATTTTCTCTTTTTACATCTTGTATCAGAGGGGCATAGCCTATCTTTTAGAGTACGGCCTCGCTTATAGCAAAACAGAGGTGGTTGTGTAAACAGGTGCCCAAACTTTTATCTGATTGGATAAGGGGCCAGTATTTCTTAACAACTCTTTCTGCTATGTCGCTATATTGATTAAAAGTGGAAACAAATGGCATTTTCTGTTTAGCTTCAATTTTAGGTTTTGTAGTCAGTAAACTTTCTCTTGGAATGGTTTCAACTTCTTTTATAGCTTTATTAATCACAGTTTGTGTATAGCCCTTTTCAGTAAACCGTTTACTGAGGCTCTTTTTTGCCTCCATATAGCACTCTGGACTAGAGGAAATCCGTTTAGCTCTCACATATTGCCCCTTGGGTATGGCTCGTTTTACCTTAGAATTGTGGAAGCTTTTAGCATGAAGCAAGTTATTCCTGTCCACTGTTTTCCTGTATAGGCTGGTACATAGTTTACCATTGTTTAGGCTAATTTTTACATCTAAAAAGTTAATTTCTAGCTGTGAACATTCATGATGTAAATTTTATAGTCTCGTGGTTCAAATTCGCATCCTTCATCATACTCTCTAGTTCTCCCATAGGGCCATTCCATAGTAAGAGGATGTCATCCACAAATCTAAAATATTTGAGTATGTATTTACAATACAGTTCATTTTTCAAAAAGAACCTCCTTTCTAGGCTATGTACAAACAGGTTGGCGAATGAGGTGCGACCGTGGCTCCCATTGACGTGCCTTGTGTTTGCCAGTAGAATTCATTATCAAAGGTGAAGTAGTTTTTAGTTAGAACCATATTCAAACAGTCGAGAATGAAAAAAATTTTTTGGTTTGGTAAATTGGTTTCTAATAGCACTTCTTCTATACACAACATACCTTCATTTTGTGGGATAGACGTATATAGGCTTTGAATATCTATTCCACATAAGATAACATCGGTAGGTAATGCATTCAATTCATTCAGCCTGCATAAGAGATCTGTAGTGTCCCGTAAGCATACACTGATTTTGATACTTCACTCTGTAGGAAGTGGTCTACGAATACAGACAGGGGTTCTAGCACTGAGCCTAATGCCCGAGACAATGGGTCTCCCTGGGGGATTGACTAAAGTCTTATGTACTTTGGGTAGGGTGTATAAAACAGGAACCCTTGGATTATCAGTTATTAGGAATTTTTTCTCAGTATCGTTTACTATAGAGTTTAGCCATGCTTCTTCTACCATTAGGTCTACTTGTTTTTTAATCTTGGCGGTTGGATCATATCCAATTTTATTGTAGTGCCCGGGGGTGTTAAGCTGTCGTAATATTTCAGTATTGTATTGGTCCCTGCTTAGTACTACAATACTCCCCCCTTTGTCAGCCTTACGAATGATAATATCATTATTTTCTTGTAAGGTTTGCAAAGCTGCTTGTTCGGTACGGGTTAGATTAGGTTTAGATTTACCCTTTTTGTTGGCCCATACTTTTTTCATTTCTGTAATTACTACATGTTCAAATGCTTGTACGGATTCGTTCTCTAGGTCTGGTATAATAGTGCTTGGTTTTTTAAAACAACTTACAGATTCAAGTGTACTGTGGTCAGAGAAGCACATTTTCAATTTAATCTTACGAATAAATTTCAAAAAATCAATTTCCCAGTCCTCCATATTTGTAAAGTACGTGGGTACAAAGCCCAGTCCCTTATTTAAAAGGGAGAGTTCAGAGGATGATAGTTCGTACGAGGATAAGTTTATTACTAGGGTATTTACCTCTGTGTTTTCTTGTCCCTCCGTGGGTAATTGTCCCTGGGAATCGGGGTTCTCGAGTTGTTCCGTCGCTGCGGTCTTTCTGTGGCGTCTTCCCCTATGCGTGCGCCTAAAAAAGGCCGCTGTGTACTGCTTGTATGTGCTGCTTGTGGGAAATACGAGCTGCTAGGTAGATCCTCGTCGCTGCTGAACTGCACCACGGGGTTGCGCCTTTCTCTCCACACTCCTCTGTATTGCCGATGACCTGGCAGTCCGGCCCTCGGGGATCCCCCTTCAGAACGCTGCCTTGTTCGGTCCTGGCGCCAGGTGTAGACTCTTTCACGCGCGTAGTCCTCCGTGTCTCTTTCAAACTTGGTCAGCTTCCTTGCTAGGATGTTATTATGCAGTTTCTCTAGGATTTCGCAGTGTCGTATCCGCAGCCTTTCTGCTTCTTCAACTCCCACATTTGCAGCTACTTCTTCTCTGCATTTAACGATCTGTTCCTTCAGTTCGGTGAGTTTAACGTGTGCCCTTTCGATCATCAGAACCATCAGGTCAAGGCTACACTTGTTTGTTATTTCATGCCACCTTTGCATCAGGATATTGTCATCGCTGCAGAGATTGGGGGAAATATCCAGCCGTAACCCACGTGGAATTTGCTTAGCCTTAACGTAGCGTATTAAGGTGCTTTGGTGTAGTGACAGGCTCACTTCTTTTCTTTCTAAGTTGAGCAAGTCTTTTGCAGGGTCTTTAGCTAGGTTTGGGAATTTCTGTGTTTCCAAACTCTGTTCAGCTTCAGCTAAGATTCTTTGTATTTCTCCATCGCTGTATGCGAAGGTCTTACAGGTATCTGACGTTCCGGCTGTAGTCATAACGGAGAATCTCTCCAGGCAGCTATGCGGCGTTTTAGGGAAGGTGAAAGCGATATCCAGAAAAAATATAGTATCCCAAAACGCTCCGCCCGCTTGGCTCAGGAAAAGGGTGCAACTTTCCTCGATCAGGTCACCAGTATCCTGATATCTGTAACTTGATTTGTAGAGAAATGAGGAGAGCACTCTGCAAGCAAATATGCTGTGGTTATCTTTTTATTGCTTGACTACTTGTACACGACATGTTTCGGGCCTATATGCCCTTTATCAAGTGTTACAAACAAACAGAACGTGCAGGCTTCTTAAAACACCCCCACCATCCCCCACCAGTCAGTGATTGGTCTTCAGAGAACCCAGGGAGGTGTGTGTGAAGGTCCATCTATCCAGTCCATATACAGTTAATTAATCAACAGGTGTGTGGATCTCTTGGAATGTAGATACAAAGTCTCTTAATGTGCATTTCTTCAAACTTTCCACGCAATTGAAACATGGTAACAACATTTATAATAACCTTAGTGTTCAAAAACATTTCGATACATTTTGATACACTGTTACGTTTACACTGTTAAAAAAAAAGTGGCTACTGGGTCTTAAGGAGGGAAACATAGAAATCCCAATAAACACAAATTCAATGAATTCAATGAATAACATCAGAATTAACATCAAAACTAACAAGAAATTCCTATTCTCTATTCATACCCCCATAATATTGTCTCGCCTTTAGCTGATATATCAAATACACCTCTCCAGCTAGTAATCTTTTATGTATATCTCCTCTCCTAATCTCTACAAGGAGTTTGTCTATAACCTGAAACCGGACATTGGGCAATTCGCTGTGATATTCTTTACGATTGGCTCGTACAGCAGCCACGTCAGACTCCGATAACCCCCGGGGACTGAATGAAGTGGCAGCCGAGGGAGTGTCTTCCCGTTACCGTTATTGGTTCGTAGAAGGAGACTATTCAGACAATCTCGTTACTGATAAATTTTAGTGCCATTTACTGTTCTTTTAACCACAAGAAATAAAAGTTCAAGCAAAGTAGTAACTCATCTGCTAAAAATGATATGCAGTGTCATAAATAGGGGGTTTATCTATCAAAGGTCCACTTTCTGTGAATTTTTTTTTAATGCTAATAAATTCGAATGTACTCACAACTCGAACGAGAGGTTATTTATGAAAAAAATAATATTCAATCAAATTGTACCGACCTGAGAATTCAAATCTAGATTTTCCTCCAAAAAAAAAACAATTAACAAGTAATCCACAATTACTTGACCTCTACCAATGACTTGTACATAAACTCGGCAGGTTTTAGGTGGCGAATATTCGAATTAGAACTGTTTCCATGGTCGAGGTGTGATAACTCTCACATTCGAATTTACATTTGAGTTGGTGCTTTTAAGATTCAACCATTCAAATTTTAATTCATCTGCCCCTGGATGTTGCAGTAACATCACTGTAGGACCCCCCAAAACCTTTGGCAATAAGACTTTTTTTTTTTTAATAAACATATATTAAAACAGCTGATCAGACAGTCTCCTATACCTCCTGGTCCCAGTTTTATTATTATTATGGATAAGTAATGGGACTGTGTTACATCTCATTGTTACACTCCCAGCTGTGAGTTTGTATTGTGTGTCTGTGTATGAGGGATGAGTTGTTTATGTGGCAGGACAGTTGCCTGGAACCCTGCGAGTGCTGTCAGTCAGAGCTCCCCCATATTGCTTGGCTGTCTTTGGAACTGTTTAAGTGCCGTGGCTCCATATATGATACTATGTGGATCACTTATTTGGATTTGACTCAGTCTGGTGACAGTTAGTGAGCAATTGCTCTGCACTATATGTAACAAGAGTTCCTGGGGGTTCTGAAGCAGCTCAGGCTGCCTGAGATGACCCAGAAATGTCTTCTTGTTTCTAAGTGTACTGGGTTTGGGGAGGCTGCTGGCAGTTGCAAAATAGACATAACCTCATACTGAAACATCACCTCCCACTCGTGTCTCCATCTCTTCTCCCTACAATCTTCTGTTTGTCCCAGACTGGTGCAACACTTGGATCTCATTGTGGAGCAAAATGTACCTCCCCCAGCCAGGGATTACCCCTAATTACTTGCCCTTTAGTTGCTTCACACTCACAAAGACAGTCATTCATTATTTTATTTTTCCGCACCAGTTTCACCGAAAAATGCGCAGAACCGTTTTTACAGCAGACTATGGGGGTTCATGTGTATTTATTTTATACATTTGTCCCCCCAACTTTTCCATTGAAAATCCTGTTTCCTCTCAGAGCTGCACAACTTCATTCCCATGCAGCATTGATTGGGCTATTATAGGAAGGGAGTCGATGGGCAACCGTTTGCCTTACAATGAAGCTGCTGGTTTGGTGTCAATGGCTTGGGCTGGGGGAGGTCCGGAGGCTGAAATATTTCGAATCACACAGACAGGGTATAAACTAGTGATGAGCGAATTTTTTCGCCAGCCGCAGATTGGCAGCGAAGTCCTGCATTTCGACATCTGCACATTTTTCTGAAACTACTGCAAAAATTTGCAGCAGAAAATTAGCTGCGACACAAAAAGTCGCCCACTGACTTGAACGTATTTGGAGCTAAATAAATAGTCGCACGCAACAAAAGATTGTGGCCTCTAATTTGCAGCTCGGATCCACAACTGCCGCTTCTCTGAACATGTTCTGAACCCGGGAAAATACTATTGCCCCTTCCTGAACCACACAGGGCAGGTTGGGCATCATGCGGATAACCTTGCTCCCAGGGGCAGATTCTGGAGAGAAGAGAAAATAAAGAGCGGAATAAAGACAACGACAATTTAGTGCTAATCTGCGCCCCCTAGTGGCTACACACACATATATATATGCAGCTCTCAGCACTGACACAACTGCCCCACCACAAAGGAACCCCTCAGACTTTCTGTTGAGTGATTGCTCAATCATGGCCACTGTACCCACCTTCTCCAGGGTCTCCAGCGTGACTCCGGCAGCCATGGAAATGATCAGGTGCTCAGCGGTCACTTGGGGGTAAATCTCTTTTAGGACGGAGGGAATAATATGGGGCTTGGTGGCCAAAAACACCACTTGGCAGTTAGAGATGACAGATAGGTTATAGTGAGATGTACAGCATCCGCGAGCCTGAAAGGAATAACCTGATATTAGGCCAATCCTTATAAAATATCCTTGTTTACTCATTTCTACATGGCTATCTATTAGCGTTAAAGGGAAAGTTCACCTTTTTTATAGTTGTTAAATTTGCTCTCTAGTCTCATAGGAAACCTTGACTCTGTTTTATTATTATTATTATTATTATTATTATTATTTACCTCTAATTGCAACTAAACTTACTGTAAAAATAACTCCCCTTACATGGGTCATAAATATATGTATTACACATCATATGTCATGATAGTGGCCCTGACGGCTGCCCTAGTATTAATAACTGACACCCCAATATGGGTTACCTTGAATTTCTCCAGATTGCCGTCTGTTGGGGCACTCACCATGACATTCGGAGGCATGATTTCCCCTTTAAAAATATAAATAAATATATAAATAAGTAGTGCAGTAACTTTATAAAGGCTGCAGGTTCTACAGGTCAGGGAAGTCTGAGTATCACTCAGGGATAATGTACCCCCTACTGTAAATGATAAGGATATTAGAAGTCACTGAGGGGTTGTTCTGTGACCATATAAAGGCACAAGGCTGCAGGCTGAGTTATACAGGGAACTCTGAGTATCACTCATGTATTATAAGGGATAATGTACCCCCTACTGTAAATGATAAGGATATTAGAAGTCACTGAGGGGTTGTTCTGTGACCATATAAAGGCACAAGGCTGCAGGCTGAGTTATACAGGGAACTCTGAGTATCACTCATGTATTATAAGGGATAATGTACCCCCTACTGTAAATGATAAGGATATTAGAAGTCACTGAGGGGTTGTTCTGTGACCATATAAAGGCACAAGGCTGCAGGCTGAGTTACACAGGGAACTCTGAGTATCACTCATGTATTATAAGGGATAATGTACCCCCTACTGTAAATGATAAGGATATTAGAAGTCACTGAGGGGTTGTTCTGTGACCATATAAAGACACAAGGCTGCAGGCTGAGTTATACAGGGAACTCTGAGTATCACTCATGTATTATAAGGGATAATGTACCCCCTACTGTAAATGATAAGGATATTAGAAGTCACTGAGGGGTTGTTCTGTGACCATATAAAGGCACAAGGCTGCAGGCCCAGTGCAGGCCATTAACTCTTATGGGACTTCTAATATCCTTATAGTTGACAGTGGGGGTATATGATGTAATACACAAGTGTCAATGAGTCACATGACAGATAAGGATATAACTGACAGTATATTCATGGAGTTAGTGACACACAGATTCGTGCACTTGTTGAACTACAGCTCAGAGGATGAAACAAGATGCCGGGAGTTAATAAAGAGCAGCTGGACATTTGCAGGACGGAGAGAAGATAAATTGGGCCCCACAAATAGTTTTATACTGGGGCCCCTGTAACAAAGTCTCGTTATCAAACAATCACCATGTCGGTGCCTCCGGCCTTATCTTGGAGCCCAGATATGAGCCCCCTATAGAGTGCAGACCCCCCGCCCCCTGCTGGGAATCCCTCATTTCTTATTTGGTTTGACCTTTGCACTTTGCTTTTTGTTTACAGGAAGGGGTTAAATACACAGAGCGGGGGCTGATCTACTGCTCAACTGTATGAGAAATATAAATGGACCCCCCTAAGGCCCCAACTGAATAATCCTGCCCCTCCCCCCCATCTAATCACTTCCCCCCCATATCCCAAAGCCTGGAGGGGGCAATCCTACAGGGGGTCCTCACTCTGAGCTCTTGTATGGGAGGTGCCATACTTGCTGGGGTCCCAGTCTGAACCCCACAATTACTGGACTCCCCCAAAACTCTACAGTGAATGTTCTTTCCTAATGAAAGTGTCACCTGAAAATGACATTAAAGGGGAATTACACCAAACACTGCAATAAAATTCTGTGCAACTTCCCAATATCCTTTTATTCCTAATTCTCTTCTCTGCACTGCTGCCTCTGACTCCTGATTAGAAGTTATGGGTTAAGTCCTGGCCGGATCCATAGTACTAACTAACTATCTAGTACTAACTTACGAGTACTAACTAACTATCTACTACTAACCAACTAGTAATAACTTACTATCTAGTACTAACCCAGTGAGAATAAGGAATGAATGGATATTGGGAAGTTGTATCAGGAGTCAGAAGCAGCAGTGCAGAGAAGAGAAAGGGACAGACACAATGACAGTTACACAGAACTATAAACCCAGTGAGAATGAGGAATGAATGGATATTGGGAAGTTGTATCAGGAGTCAGAGGCAGCAGTGCAGAGAAAGGGACAGACACAATGACAGTTACACAGAACTATAAACCCAGTGAGAATGAGGAATGAATGGATATTGGGAAGTTGTATCAGGAGTCAGAGGCAGCAGTGCAGAGAAGAGAAAGGGACAGACACAATGACAGTTACACAGAACTATAAACCCAGTGAGAATGAGGAATGAATGGATATTGGGAAGTTGTATCAGGAGTCAGAAGCAGCAGTGCAGAGAAGAGAAAGGGACAGACACAATGACAGTTACACAGAACTATAAACCCAGTGAGAATGAGGAATGAATGGATATTGGGAAGTTGTATCAGGAGTCAGAAGCAGCAGTGCAGAGAAAGGGACAGACACAATGACAGTTACACAGAACTATAAACCCAGTGAGAATGAGAAATGAATGGATATTGGGAAGTTGTATCAGGAGTCAGAAGCAGCAGTGCAGAGAAAGGGACAGACACAATGACAGTTACACAGAACTATAAACCCAGTGAGAATGAGGAATGAATGGATATTGGGAAGTTGTATCAGGAGTCAGAGGCAGCAGTGCAGAGAAAGGGACAGACACAATGACAGTTACACAGAACTATAAACCCAGTGAGAATGAGGAATGAATGGATATTGGGAAGTTGTATCAGGAGTCAGAGGCAGCAGTGCAGAGAAGAGAAAGGGACAGACACAATGACAGTTACACAGAACTTTAAACCCAGTGAGAATGAGGAATGAATGGATATTGGGAAGTTGTATCAGGAGTCAGAGGCAGCAGTGTAGAGAAGAGAAAGGGACAGACACAATGACAGTTACACAGAACTTTAAACCCAGTGAGAATGAGGAATGAATGGATATTGGGAAGTTGTATCAGGAGTCAGAGGCAGCAGTGCAGAGAAAGGGACAGACACAATGACAGTTACACAGAACTATAAACCCAGTGAGAATGAGGAATGAATGGATATTGGGAAGTTGTATCAGGAGTCAGAAGCAGCAGTGCAGAGAAAGGGACAGACACAATGACAGTTACACAGAACTATAAACCCAGTGAGAATGAGGAATGAATGGATATTGGGAAGTTGTATCAGGAGTCAGAAGCAGCAGTGCAGAGAAGAGAAAGGGACAGACACAATGACAGTTACACAGAACTATAAACCCAGTGAGAATGAGGAATGAATGGATATTGGGAAGTTGTATCAGGAGTCAGAGGCAGCAGTGCAGAGAAAGGGACAGACACAATGACAGTTACACAGAACTATAAACCCAGTGAGAATGAGGAATGAATGGATATTGGGAAGTTGTATCAGGAGTCAGAAGCAGCAGTGCAGAGAAAGGGACAGACACAATGACAGTTACACAGAACTATAAACCCAGTGAGAATGAGGAATGAATGGATATTGGGAAGTTGTATCAGGAGTCAGAGGCAGCAGTGCAGAGAATAAGGAATAACAAGGTTACCCCGTTGGCCCTAAATCTCAGTCCATGGGGGGTGGGGTGATTTAAAGGTACAGTATACAGGTTAATAAGGAGACAATGCCTGGGGTTTTGGCTCCTGAGTTACACAAGGGGCCCCGGGACATGAAGTGGAAGGAAATCAGCATCTAATGAGATATGATCCAGCTAGTGCAGGGTTAATAGAGGGTCCCTGTACCCCACTTACACACTCACAGTTTGGGGGTCCCACCTGTCCCTCACCAATGAAATCCAGAAGCCTAATGAGTGCAGCCTCCCCCAATCAGCTCTAATGAATGTTACAAGTGCAGAGAGTTCAGGGGTTCATATGTACCCCCCAAATAATAAGATATATTACTGCAGGATTGCCGGAGGGCTGGTTGTAAGATTCCGGGAGTTACCTGGGGGGCTGGTCGTAAGGTTCCGGGAGTTACCTGGGGGCTGGTCGTAAGGTTCCGGGCGTTACCTGGGGGCTGGTCGTAAGGTTCCGGGAGTTACCTGGGGGCTGGTCGTAAGGTTCCGGGAGTTACCTGGGGGCTGGTCGTAAGGTTCTGGGAGTTACCTGGGGGCTGGTTGTAAGGTGCGGGGAGTTACCTGGGGGGCTGGTCGTAAGGTTCTGGGAGTTACCTGGGGGGCTGGTCGTAAGGTTCCGGGAGTTACCTGGGGGCTGGTCGTAAGGTTCTGGGAGTTACCTGGGGGCTGGTTGTAAGGTGCGGGGAGTTACCTGGGGGGCTGGTTGTAAGGTTCGGGGAGTTACCTGGGGGGCTGGTTGTAAGGTTCCGGGAGTTACCTGGGGGGCTGGTTGTAAGGTTCCGGGAGTTACCTGGGGGGGCTGGTTGTAAGGTTCCGGGAGTTACCTGGGGGGGCTGGTTGTAAGGTTCCGGGAGTTACCTGGGGGGGCTGGTTGTAAGGTTCGGAGAGTTACCTGGGGGGCTGGGCTCCAATGTGAGAATGACGAGTGAGCGGCAGCAGCTCAGTGTCAGGGTTAAAGGTCAGTCAGGGGCAACTCAGGTGAAGTCATTTCCTATAACTGCCCCAGCTGTGGGCAGAACCAGCAGCAGCACTTAAAGGGACCACAGCTCTAATAAACAGGGAGAGACATAAAATTCTCAGGGTCCCCAGGCATCAGAGTGGCCCTTTGTATATAAAATCCATTGTATTGCTTTAAAAGGAACTGCACCCCAATAACGAAAAATAAAATGTTCCTCAATGATGCTTTTGAGTCCTGTTAGTCTGTTACAATTTCCCAATATCCATTAATTTCTTAGTTTATAGTCCTGTGAAACTGCCATTGTATCTCTCTCTCTGTTCTCTGCACTGCTGGTTCTGACAACTGAAACAATGTAGTAACTAGCTTGTCCAACTAAGCTAAGCAAAGCATTGTGTCAGCAGTGCAGGGGTTAACTCTACACCTTTGGCTGTTGGGGGATGGTGGGAGCTGTAGTTCTGCAGGACAAATGGGGGGGGCAGTTACCATATAATTATTGGGGTGAAGCTGTCAACAATAATCTCAATAACCTAACACATAAAGTGCAATAGTGTTAAATGCAGCATGGGGGGAACTATAAATGGGGGAGGGAATTTCCTGTTACTCCTGTGAATCTCTCCACTTCCTGTCTGGTAGAAGCACAGCAGTGCAGCTTTGCTTTAGGGCAAGGATTCCAGGCACACACCCAGCAGGATCACGGCAGCCCCTTTGTATTTACAGCCACTGGTTGAGCCGGGGGAGAGGCATACATAGTGAACTCATGAACATTTACAGCCCGTGGGACCCCAATACTGCCATTTATTTTTTATCCACCCCCCCTTATCCTTATTGGAGGCAAAACAATCCTATCGGGTTTAGATGATTATTTTTAAGGTGTGAAGATTCAAATTACAGAAAGATCCCTTATCTGGAAAACTCCCGTTCCTGCGCACTCTGGATAAGAGGTCCCCTACCTGTGTAGTTCCCTAAACAATCAGTTGTATCAATATCCCAATACATCTCTCTCTCTCTCTCTGGGTCAGAACCTCATTCTGTTCCGGTCATCATGTTCTGGACAGACGTGGGTTAATGCAGCCAAAGATTATTATTGTTATTATTATTGTTATTATTATTATTGGTATTGTTATTATTATTGTTATTATTGTTATTATTATTATTGGTATTGTTATTGGTTTTGTTATTATTGTTATTATTATTGCTATTATTATTGTTATTGGCATTGTTATTGGTATTGTTATTACCGTATTATTGTTATTATTATCATTATTATTGTTATTATTAATATTGTTATTATTATTATAATTATTATTTCTACTTTCTTTTTACAATGTATTTTTATTAGCGCCGATGGGTCCGTCGGGGGCACCTGCTGGGAGACGCGGCCACTGGCACCCCCGACCCACCTGACCCCGACCCAGAGCAGAGATTTTGGGGTCGCTGGATGTTCATTTAGCCGGACCCAGCAGAAGCCTTGATGGGGGATTAACCCCGTCTTTTGTGGAAAAGAAAATGTAAGCACTTGAGCAGCTACTCACTAACTACTGGTGTTCACCTCTAACTTGCACTTACCATCACTCAACTTACCAACAGGAATTCTACACTAGTTCCCCTCACTGTCTCACTTCCTCTTAGAATGTAAGCTCTTGAGAACAGGGCCCTCCCCCCATTGTCTCCTGACAATACCCAGTGTAATGTGAATATGTTTGTCTGTATATGTGACCTATTGGGTGTTGTACTTGTATTCCTGCATGAGATGATGGCGCTATATATATAAATATATATATAATGAGATGATGGCGCTATATATACAGTAAATATAAATATATATATATAATGAGAGATGATTTTGCTTTATCCCTATTGGTGTAAAACTGCACAGTGACCAGCAGGGCTCAGGCTGAGTTAATGTTATGGGATAATTAAAGGCTAAGTAAAGGCTTGATGTGGGGCCCACTCTGTGATATGCAAGGGACCACTGTGCAATATCTGGCTGCTTCCCTGCAGTTGGTCCCTACCAGGTCTGCCCAATTTCCAGCCTCAGGATTGGCTGCTGTCAGGGTGGGAGGTGTTTAGGGCCAGGGTTGAGGGATTCCATGAGTGTTGCCCATATATGTGAGAAGTGTTGACCCAGCGACCAATCAGACACCTGCTCCCTTAGCTCCTCAGCCAATGACATGTGGCTGCTTATTGGGCCAGTTATGGGTCAGGGAGTAGAATGTCTGAGTAAATAATAAGTGGCCACTAGAGGGCAGCGCTGCACATGAAGCTTGTGGTTTAGTTCCTGCACTCAGTATGGCAGCTCCCACTCACTGACCAATAGGAATCTACCAATGAACCTGTAGATCCACAGGGTGAGGTGCCCCTGCTTGTGCCAGTGGGGGATAGGATGGCAACTCCCTGCCCCCTAATGTGACCAGCCCCACTCCCTGTATCGCCCCACCATCTCCCAGTTCTGTCTCTGTGCCCATCTGCCTGGTACTAGCCCACACACTGGCCCTGCAATGGATCTGTTTGGCTTCCATCCGGGACCAGATGTACAATGCTGCCTGCTTGCAGGAGGGGCCACAACACACACAACTTCATTCCAAAAGCACAATAAATAAGACCAACTGCAAGTCAATTGCTCTGCCTGCTTTCCATTTAAAGGGGCAGAAGCCAATAAATCTCTCCGGCTGTAATTCTGCCTCTGGGACCAGCAGTGACTCTGCATCTCCTATGGCCTGGGGCCCCTGGGTATTTGTGTGTGTTCAGCAGGAGGAGGGGCCCCTGAGTAGATGATCACTATCCCTTGTGGGCTAGTACAAACAGTGCCAGGTAGCCCAGCTGCACTTACCCTTTAACTGCACTTATCCCTTTAATAATGGCCGCTGCAGACTGCACTGGAGTTCTATGTGTCTTTATTAAAGGTTTTAGGTGGGACCTCTCACACTGTCCTGGGGGCTTCCATTGTGTTCGGGTAACGTCTCCCCCCACCCCCAACTGCCCAGTGTCACATGGGGTCATGGCCTTAAAGGGACACCACCACTAACGTTCCCACTGTCTTACCCAGTTGAGAACAATCTTTCCACGTGTGTTAAGGGGGTGGCTCCTATAAGTTGGCCCCAAGTTGCTGCCAGTAGGGGGGGGTGGGGCTGTTCCATTATTGACTGGAGTGTTTGCAGCAGTGTCGCTTTCCATGGATGTCTCTATATTCTTTCTGTTCTCCCCCTAGTGGCAGATCATGGTATTGATGAGAAATTCACAACAGGCAGGAATAGTTTCCCTTTGGAGGTGGGGCAGAGAGCGAATGGGCCTCAGGCCTGTGAATGAAAGGGGCCCCGTGGGAGGAAAAGTTGACAAAAGTACAAAGATTAGATGATATTGAGCAATAATTTTCAATTTATGCAGAAACAGACACCCTGTACCCCCAGCTGTTGTTGTTCAACTGCAACTCTCAGAATATGACAACAGGCTGCTGGGAGTTGTAGTCGAGCATGTGCTGCCAATCGGAGTCAATACCTGATAAAAATATTGATGCTCCGCCTCCAACGAATATCCACAAGTCAGAAAATGTCTAAATGATAATGAATTGGAAGGAAAGATAATTAAAGGCCCCGATTAACCCCTTGTCTCCCGCTCATGTGCCGGTGTCTCCCAGTTTTACTCTCATGGTGACATCAAAGAGCAGGTGTGAAGTTGTCCAGGTGAGACGCAGGTGTGGGATGCTGGGAGTTTTCTCTCTGTCGCTCTATTGGAGGAAACACAAGAACCAAATGTAACCGGATCCTTTCAGTTTCCCACCAGTCTGACCAGCAAGTAGTCAAGGAAGTTGTCAGGAGAAAGAAAGAGGCTGATGTTCTTCTGCTTAGGAATAAAATTAGAAACCTTTCTCACATCTTTCCTAAGCAGAAGAACATGAGAGCAGCCAGCGAGTGCAGTGAGTGAGTGTCAGATGCTCCGAAGGGGAAATGAATTGACAAGAAAGCGCTTGATATTCAGCCTCTGTTCATGTTTCCATTGAAATAAATGACATTTGCTGATCATTTTCTTGTGCTCCATTTATATGTGACACACGCAATATGTTCATGGAATGTTACATACATGTATTTCACTAGCTGCAGCCTTAATGCAATGCTACAGACTGATGAGAGAATGGGACACGGCCCCTGAATACTGGCACACACGTGGGGGGCTTCTGTCTAACTGCCCCTCTTGCCCTTTTATTACACTCCCCCTGGGACTGGATATACTTGTACAGACAAGCACACAGCATAATGCACTTAAATGGTGTTGTTCAACTACAACTTCCAGAATCCACTCCATAAAAGTGATACTTTAGCAGCAGTTTTATTTTTGGCCAACCACTGCTATAAACTATATAGGGAGGGAAGACTGGTTAGCAATGGTATCTTCCACTCTCCACTCATGTTGTGGTTACAGTTGCTATGCAGTGATGTCACAAAGCTGCCTGCTGCATCATCACATGACATTTCAAGGCTGAAATAACTGTCCCTACTGTGATGTCATAATGGTAAGAGCCAGTAAAAAGCCAGTAAACATCCCTGCTGCTCTCAGATGCACCGGACGAGCCTGGAAGAGAGACGTGCAACAAGATGCAGAGAGGTAAGTGGCCTGCAAATAGCATCATATATATATATATATACCCCTGCTGTCATTTCTATAGATTTTATACGTCACTGAGGAGTTACGTGACCATATAACAGCACAAGGGTGAGACTTATAATATGTTCTTACTATATATGATGCTAGGGATGCTGGGTGTTATAGTTCAACAGCAGGAGGGCTGGGGGTTAATAGAAAGCACATCAATGAATTCATTAATGGACTGTATCAATTAGGGAGGCATTGACTCCACTATGGGATTATTTGATCTTTAATGAGAGCTGGGAAGCCTCCAATATTAAAGAGAGGATAAGGGAGTGGCTTAATTGTGCCCCAATAGTTGCAATTGGGTGGGATGTGGGATAGATGGGTGCTGCACCCGGCTCTGTATAGGTGTTGGGAATGTCGGGGTGTCCCAATTGAATCTAAACTAGAACTGCCCCAGTGGGTTTATTTAAACAGAAGGGAAAAGTCCGAGGCCCCAGTCGTTCCTATATGAGCACTGACTTGTGATTTACACACTCAATTGGAACAGTCGCTCTATTACGATTCACATGTATCTTATCAGCCATACAGCAGCTTCATCTATAGAAAAGGACCTGAGAACCCCCACTTTATGTTTTTCAGGGGACCAGAGCAAATGTGGTACAAAATCCAGGAAAATGTAAAATCAGGGAAAACCACTATGTATTACATAATATATATAAGTATATACTTACACTCAAGGGATGAGGTTTTACTGTACAGGTATGGGATCCGTTATCCAGAAACTCACTATACAGAAAACTCTGAATGATGGGAAGTCCGGCTCCAATAAACTCCATTATAATGAAATAATTAAAGTTTTGAAAACCAATTTCCTTTTTCTGTATAATATAAAACAGTAACTTGTACTTGATCCCAACTAAGATATAATTAATCCTTATTGGAAGCAAACCAGCCTATTGGGTTTATTTCATGTTTATATGATTTTCTAGTAGACTTAAGTCATGAAGATCCAAATTACAGAAAGACCCAATACCCCAGAAAATTCCAGGTCCTGAGCATTCTGGATAACAGGTCCATACCTATACCTTGTGCTTGATCCCAACTAAGATATAACGAATCCTTATTGGAAGCAAAACCAGCCTATTGGGTTTATTTAATGTTTACGTGATTTTCTAGTAGACTTAAGTCATGAAGATCCAAATTACAGAAAGACCCAATACCCCAGAAAATTCCAGGTCCTGAGCATTCTGGATAACAGGTCCATACCTGTACCTTGTACTTGATCCCAACTAAGATATAATGAATCCTTATTGGAAGCAAAACCAACCTATTGGGTTTATTTAATGTTTATATGATTTTCTACTAGACTAAAGGTAATGAGGATCTAAATTATGGAGAGATCTGTTAGCCAGAAAAAAAAACTAATTTCCCGAAAATTTCTGGGAAACTTGTCCAGTATATAAAATTCACTTTTCTACTTTAGATGACTTAGGGGCAGATTTATTAAGGGTCGAATTTCAAGTTTATTGGAGTTTGTAAAACTGTCCTTAGGGGCACATTTACTAAATTCGAGTTAAGGATTTGAATAAAAAATACTTCAAATTTCAGGGTTTTTTTGGCTTCTTCGACCATCGAATTGGCTACTTAGACCTTCGACTACGACTTTGACTTTGAATCGAACGTTTCGAACTAAAAATCATTGAACTATTCCACCATTCAATAGTCGAAGTACTGTCTCTTCGACCACCTACTTCGCCACCTAAAACCTACCGAGCACCAATGTTAGTCTATGTGGAAGGTCCTCATAGGCTTTCTAGGCAATTTGGGATCGAAGGAAAATCGTTCGATCGATGGATTGAAATCCTTTGAATCGTTCAAAGGATTTAATAGTTCAATTTTTCCTACGATTGTTCGAATTACGGTAAATCCTTCAACTTCGATGTACGAAGTAGAAGAATTTTACTTCGACGCCCCGAATATCGATTCGACCAATAGTAAATGTGCCCCTTCCAGTCAGTAACAGTTCCTTTAAATACACAAAGTCTAATAATACTACAGAGAAACAAAGACCAAAGCCACAGCTGAAGTTCAATAAATCACAAATAAACACTATAATGAATTAATACATTTCCATCCTTAGCTGAAAACTGTGATAACTGTGAATAGTCATAATGCAATTACCCTGACTTATATCAGTGATAATAACTAACAAAATTATTGTATTATATTACAGGCCCTAAATCCAGTCCCTAAATAAAGTCCCTAAATACATCCCCTAAATACAGTCCATAAATACAGTCCATAAATACAGTCCCTAAATAAGCCCCTAAAAACATCCTCTAAATTCAGTAGATAAATACAGTCCCTAAATACAACCCCTAAATACATCCCATTAATACAAACCCTACAAACAGTACCTAAATAAGCCCCTAAATGCACCCCTAAATACAGTCATTAAATAAAACCCCTAAATGCATCCTCTAAATAAAGCCCCTACAAACATCCCCTAAATACAGTCACAAAATAAAGTCCCTAAATAAATCCCCTAAATACAGGCCCTAAATAAAGCGCCTAAATTCATCCCCTAAATAAAGTCCTAAAAACATCCCCTTAATAAAGTCCCTAAATAAAGCCCTAAATACAGTCCCTAAATAAAGCCCCTAAGTACAGTCCCTAAATAAAGCGCCTAAATGCATCCGCTAAATAAAGTTCTAAAAAACATCCCCTAAATAAAGTCCCTAAATAAAGCCCCTAAATACATCCCCGAAATAAAGCCCCTAAATACTGTCCCTAAATAAACCCCCTAAATGCATCCCCTAAATAAAGTCCTAAAAACATCCCCTAAATAAAGTCCCTAAATAAAGCCCCTAAATACATCCCCTAAATAAAGCCCCTAAATACAGTCCCTAAATAAAGCCCCTAAATACATCCCCGAAATAAAGCCCCTAAATACAGTCCCTAAATAAACCCCCTAAATGCATCCCCTAAATAAAGTCCTAAAAACATCCCCTAAATAAAGCCCCTAAATACATCCCCTAAATAAAGCCCCTAAATACATCCCCTAAATAAAGCCCCTAAATACAGTCCCTAAATAAAGTCCTAAATGCATCCCCTAAATAAAGTCCTTTATAAACATCCCCTAAATAAAGCCCCTAAATACATCCCCTAAATACATACCCTAAATAAAGCCCCTAAATACAGTCCCTAAATAAAGCCCCTAAATACATTCCCCTAAATAGAGCCCCTAAATACAGTCCCTAAATAAAGCGCCTAAATGCATCCCCTAAATAAAGTCCTAAAAACATCCCCTAAATAAAGTCCCTAAATAAAGCCCCTAAATACAGTCCCTAAATAAAGCCCCTAAATGCATCCCCTAAATAAAGCGCCTAAATGCATCCCCTAAATAAAGTCCTAAAAACATCCCCTAAATAAAGTCCCTAAATAAAGCCCCTAAATACACCCCCGAAATAAAGCCCCTAAATACAGTCCCTAAATAAACCCCCTAAATGCATCCCCTAAATAAAGTCCTAAAAACATCCCCTAAATAAAGTCCCTAAATAAAGCCCCTAAATACATCCCCGAAATAAAGCCCCTAAATACAGTCCCTAAATAAACCCCCTAAATGCATCCCCTAAATAAAGTCCTAAAAACATCCCCTAAATAAAGTCCCTAAATAAGCCCCTAAATACATCCCCTAAATAACACCCTAAATACAGCGCCAAATGCATCCCCTAAATAAAGCCCCTAAAAAAAGTCCCTAAATAAAGCCCCTAAATACATCCCCGAAATAAAGCCCCTAAATACAGTCAATAAATAAACCATCTAAATGCATCCCCTAAATAAAGTCCTAAAACATCCCCTAAATAAAGTCCCTAAATAAAGCCCCTAAATATATCCTCTAAATAAAGTCCCTAAATACAGTCCTAAATACACCCCCTAAATAAAATCCTAAAAACATCCGTTAAATACAGTACCTAAATAAAGTCCTAAAAACATCCCCTAAATAAAGTCACGAATTAAAGCCCCTAAATACATTCCCGAAATAAAGCCCCTAAATACAGTCCCTAAATAAACCAACTAAATGCATCCCCTAAATATAGTCCTAAAAACATCCCCTAAATAAAGTCCCTTAATAAAGCCCCTAAATATATCCTCTAAATAAGTCCCTAAATACAGTCCCTAAATACAACCGTCTAAATGCATCCCCTAAATAAAATCCTAAAAACATCCCTTAAATACAGTCCCTAAATAAAGCGCCTAAATGCATCCCTAAATAGAGAGCCTAAATGCATCCCCTAAATAAAGTCCTAAAAACATCCCCTAAATAAAGTCCCTAAATAACTCCCTAAATGCATCCCCTAAATAAAGTCCTAAAAACATCCCCTAAATAAAGTCCTAAATAAAGCGCCTAAATGCATCCCCTAAAAGTCCTAAAAACATCCCCTAAATAAAGTCCCTAAATAAGCCCCTAAATACATCTCCTAAATAAAGCGCCTAAATGCATCCCCTAAATAGAGCCCCTAAATTAAGTCCCTAAATAAAGCGCCTAAATGCATCCCCTAAATAAAGTCCTAAAAACATCCCCTAAATAAAGTTCCTTAATAAAGCCCCTAAATACATCCCCAAAATAAAGCCCTAAATACAGTCCCTAAATAAACCCTCTAAATGCATTTCCTAAATAAAGTCCTAAAAACATCCCCTAAAATAAAGTCCCTAAATTAAGCCCCTAAATACAGTCCCTAAATACACCCCCTAAATGCATCCCCTAAATAAAGTCCTAAAAACATCCCCTAAATGTAATCCCTACATAAAGCCCTAATACATCCCCGAAATAAAGCCCCTAAATACAGTCCCTAAATACACCCCCTAAATGCATCCCCAAAATAAATTCCTAAAACATCCCCTAAATACATCCCCTAAATAAGCCCTAAATACAGTCCCTAAATAAACCGCCTCAATGCATCCTTTAAATAAAGTCCTAAAAACATCCCCTAAATAAAGTCCCCTAAATAAAGCCCCTAATACATCCTCTAAATAAAGCCCCTAAATACAGTCCTCTAAATACACCCCCTAAATGCATCCCCTAATCAAGTCCTAAAAACATCCCTTAAATAGAGTCCCTAAATAAAGCCCTTAAATACATCCCCGAAATAAAGCCCTAAAAACAGTCCCTAAATAAACCCCCTAAAATGCATCCCCTAAATAAGTCCTAAAACATTACTTAAATAAAGTCCCTTAATAAAAGCCCCTAAATACATCCCCTAAATACAGTCCCTAAATAAAGCGTCTAAATGAATCCCTAAATAAAGCCCCTAAATACAGCCCCTAAATAAAGCGCCTAAATGCATCCCCTAAATAAAGTCCCTTGATAAGCCCCTAAATACATCCCTTAAATAAAGCCCCTTAATACAGTCCCTAAATAAAACCTTCTAAATGCATCCCTAAATAAACGTCATAAAAACATCTCCTAAATAAAGTCCCTAATAAAGCCCTTAAAATACATCGCCTAAAATAAAGCCCCTAAATACCGTCCCTAAATAAAAGCCCCTAAATGCATCCCTAAAATAAAGCCCCTATAATACAGTCCCTAAATAAACCCCCTAAATGCATCCCCTAAATAAGGTCCTAAAACATCCCCTAAATAAAATCTCTAAAATAAAGCCCCTAAATACATCCCGAAATAAAGCCCTAAATACAGTCCTAAATAAACCCCCTAAATGCATCCCCCTAAATAAAGTCCTAAAAACATCCCCTAAATAAAGTCCTAAATAAAGCCCCCAAATACATCCCCTAAATAAAGCGCCTAAATGCATCCCCTAAATAAAGTTCTAAAAACATCTCCTAAATAAAGTCCCTAAATAAAGCCCTAAATACATCCCCTAAATAAAGCGCCTAAATGCATCCCCTAAATAGAGCCCCTAAATATAGTCCCTAAATAAAGCGCCTAAATGCATCCCCTAAATAAAGTCCTAAAAACATCCCCTAAATAAAGTCCCTAAATAAAGCCCCTAAATGCATCCCTAAATAAAGCCCCTAAATAAAGCACCTAAATGCATCCCCTAAATAAAGTCCTAAAACCATCTCCTAAATAAAGTCCCTAAATAAAGCCCCTAAATACATCCCCTAAATAGAGCCCCTAAATACAGTCCCTAAATAAAGCGCCTAAATGCATCCCTAAATAAAGCCCCTAAATACAGTCCCTAAATAAACCCTCTAAATGCATTTCCTAAATAAAGTCCTAGAAACATCCCCTAAATAAAGTCCCTAAATAAAGCCCCTAAATACATCCTCTAAAAAAAGCCCCTAATAACAGTCCCTAATATACCCCCTAAATGCATCCCTAAATAAAGTCCTAAAACATCCCCTAAATAAAATCCTAATAAAACCCCTAAATTCATCCACTAAATAAATCCCTAAATACAGTCCCTAAATAAAGCGCCTAAATGCATCCCCTAAATAAAGTCCTAAAAACATCCCCTAAATAAACCCCTAAATGCATCCCTTAAATAAAGTCCTAAAAACATCCCCTAAATAAAGTCCCTAAATAAAGCCCCTAAATTCATCCTCTAAATAAAGCCCCTAAATACAGTCCCTAAATACACCCCCTAAATGCATCCCCCTAAATAAAGCGCCTAAATGCATCCCCTTAATAAAGTCCTAAAAACATCCACTAAAGTCCCTAAATAAAGCCCCTAAATACATCCCTAAATAAAGCCCCTAAATACAGTCCCTAAATAAACCCCCTAAATAATGTCCTTAAAAACATCCCCTAAATAAGTCCCTAAATAAAGCCCCTAAATATGTCCCCTAAATGCATCCCCTAAAATAAAGTCCTAAAAACATCACATAAATAAAGTCCCTTAATAAAGCCCCTAAATACATCCCCGAAATAAAGCGCCTAAATACAGTCCCTAAATAAAGCGCCTAAATGCATCCCCTAAATAAAGCCCCTAAATACAGTCCCTAAATAAAGCCCCTAAATGCATCCCCCTAAATAAAGTCCTAAAAGCATCCCCTAAATAAACCCCCCTAAATGCATCCCTTAAATAAAGTCCTAAAAACATCCCCTAAATAAAGTCCCTAAATAAAAACCCTAAATACATCCCCTAAATACATCCTCAAAATAAAGCCCCTAAATACAGTCCCTAAATAAACCCCCCTAAATGCATCCCCTAAATAAAATCCTAAAAACATCCCCTAAATAAAGTCCCTAAATAAAGCCCCTAAATACATCCTATAAATAAAGCCCCTAAATACAGTCCAAAAAATACACCCCCTAAATGCATCCCCTAAATAAAACTCCTAAAAAAAAAACCTAAAAAAAGTCCTAAAAACATCCCCTAAATAAAATCCCAAAATAAAACCGCTAAATACATCCACTAAAATAAAGCCCTAAATACAGTCCCTAAATAAAGCGCCTAAATGCATCCCCTAAATAAAGTCCTAAAAACATCCCCCTAAATAAACCCCCTAAAATACAATGCCTTAAATAAAGTCCTAAAACATCCCCTAAATAAAATCCTAAATAAACCCCTAAAATACATCCACTAAATAAAGCCCCTAAATAAAGCCCTAAATACAGTCCTAAATATCCCCCCTAAATGCATCCCCCTAAATAAGCGCCTAAATGCATCCCCCTAATAAAGTCCTGAAAACATCCCCTAAATAAGTCCCTAATAAAGTCCCTAAATACATCCCGAAATAAAGCCCCTAAATACAGTCCTAAATAAACCCCCTAAATGCATCCCCTAAATAAAGTCCTAAAACATCCCCTAAATAAAGTCCCTAAATAAAGCCCCTAAATATGTCCTTTAAATAAAGCCCGTAAATACAGTCCCTAAATATACCCCCTAATGCATCCCCTAATAAAGTCCTAAAAACATCCCCTAAATAAAATCCTAAATAAAACCCCTAAATACATTCTCTAAATAAAGTCCTAAAAACATCCCCTAAATAAAGTCCCTAAAATAAAGACCCTAAATACATCCTCAATAAAGCCCTAAATACAGTCCCTAATACCCCCTAAATGCTATCCCCTAAATAAATCCCTAAAAAAAGAATCCTCTAAATAAAGTCTCCTAAGAAACATCCCTAAATCAAATCCCTAAATAAAAATCAATATATAATCACTAAATAAAGCCCTAATACCAGTCCTAAATAAAGCGCCTAAATGCCATCCCCAAAAAGTCTAAAATACATCCCTAAATAACCTAAATAAAACCCTAAATACATTCTCTAAATAAGCCCTAAATCCAGTCCCGTAAATAAACCCCTGATAATGCAGTCCCTATAAAATAATGCTAAAAACATCACCTAAATAAAAGTCTAATAAAAAGCCTAAAACATCCCCGAAATATAAGCGCTAAATACAGTCCATATAAGCGCCTAAATGCATCCCTAAATAGCCCTAAATACAGTCCTAAATAAAGCCGCTAATACATCCCTAAATAAAGCCCCTAAATACGTCTAAATTATACCCTAATAAAGTCCTAAAAACACCCCCAAATCAAATCGCAAAATAAACCTAAATACAATCACTAATAAAGCCCTAAATACAGTCCTAAATAAACTCCTAAATGCATCCCCTAAATAAAGTCCTAAAAGCATCCCTAAATAAACGCCTAAATGCATCTTAAAAAAGTCCTAAAACATCTCCTAAATAAAGTCCTAAATTAAAGACCCTAAATACATCCTCTAATAAAGCCCTAAATACTCCTAAATACATCCCTAAATGCATCCCCTAAATAAGTCCTAAAAAATCCAATAAAGTCCTAAAACATCCTAAATAAACCCTAAATAAACCGATAAATACATCCACTAAATAAGCCCCTAACAGTTCCCTAAATAAGCGCCTAAATGCATCCCTAAATAGATAGTCCTAAAACATCCATAAATAAACCCCTATAATTGCATGCTTAATAAAGTCCTAAAAACATGCCCTAAATAAAGTCGCTTAATAAAGCCCTAAATCATCCCTAAAATAGCCTAAATACATCACTAAATAAAGCCCTTCAATACAGTCCTAATATAACGCCCCAAAAAATGCTCCCCTATACAAGTCCTAAAACACCCCTAAAAATCCCTAAATATAAACCCCTAAAATACATCACTAAATAAAGCCCCTAAATACAGTCCTATAAAGCGCTAAATCATCCCCTAAAAAAGTCCTAAAACAGTCCTAATAAACCCTAAGCATGCCTTAAATAAGTCTAAAAACATCCCCTAAATAAGTCCCTTATAAGCCCTAAATACATCCCCTAAATAAGCCCTAAATACATCCCTAAATATCAGCACCTAATACAGTCCTAAATATACGCCCTAATGCATCCCCTAAAAAGTCCTAAAAACATACCTAAATAAAATCCCTAAATAAAACGCTAAATACATCATCACATAGAATAAAGCTTCTAATACAGTCCTAAATAAAACCCCTAAATACATCCACTAAATAAAGCGCCTAAATGGCTCCCTAAATACAAGCCTAAAAAACATCCCCTAATAACCCCAAATGCATCCCTTAATAAAGTCCTAAAAAATCCCTAAAATAAAGTCCCTAAATAAAGCCCTAAATACATCTCTACAATAAGCC